>NC_057804.1:61451580-61457863 GCF_018294505.1 Triticum aestivum | reverse complement strand
GCCGGATCCGCCCCGCGCCCCGCCGCCGCAGCTCCCTCCGCCGCCGTCCCAGCGTGCCGCCGGCCGGATCCGGTCAGATCCGGGCCGGGGCCGCCTCCCCGCGCCTCCCCGGCATCTTCCTCCTCGTCTCCGGCGATGAACTCCGACGAACCTCGAAAACCGAGCCTGTTTCAGATCCAGATGAGGTTGACCCTGGTTTTTTCCACCAAGTCCCGAAATATTTTGCATAATCATGCCATGTTCATCGCATCATAACTTGCTACATACTGCTCCGTTTTGTTCGTGTAATATGTCAAATTGTTCGCCTCAACGAGTACTTCATTTCATTCCATTGCATCATTTTCATTTGAGCTCATCTTGATGCCTGAATCCTCGTTGCAAGAGTGCATGTTGTTGTTAATCTGCTGAAGCTGTTATAACTTGCACTTTTGTCATTTTTGCCATGATTGATGTGTGCATCTTATGAACTTGAGACCTACATATGTTTTGAACTATGCCATGCCATCTTTACAGGGGTGTATCCATGCTTATTTTGAGATACTTCAGTAAGGATGTTTTGTACATATGGTTATGAGCTATCCATACATGCCCCTGGTTGCATTTATAGCTTGCTGTATATTCTTCATATCTTGCTCCAAAGTTGCTAAATGATGTTGCTGTCAGCCTGTTAACATGAAGTTCAGTTTTGCCATGTGATTTCCTAGTGATCCATGCACCCTATGAACTTGCTCCTGCCAGGCTTAGCTTCATAAACATGTCTTCTTTCTGTTGGTTGCCTTGCCATGCCATGTATTGCTCTGCGGTGAGTGGTTCAAGCTCACCAACATGTCTACTTATCGTTGTTCCTGCCATGTTTGAATCTGTCATATAACTTGCTATGTTTACATGGGTGCCATCATATCTTCTGATCCTTTTTGGCTCATGATCAGTAAAGGACTTTTGTCCTATGCATTTAGTAGATTCATGCCATGCCTTTGTTTGCCATGATAAGTTCCTGTAACATGTTGTTTGATAGCTCTAAACATTACAACCTGATGTTATTTCTGCTAAAGTCTAAAACTGTTATTATTTGCAATCTTGCCATGTGTGTTTGAGCATGTTCTAGTGATTTCTGGAGATAGCTCAGTGTTCATGTTTTGTTATGCTTTACCTGTACATCATGTCCAAGCTTGTTGTTCTCATGTTGGGGTGCTATAGCATGTTGGTTTGATGCTTGCAATATGCCTAGTTGCTGTTTTGGACAGATTGTTGTTATGACTTGTATAGAGTGTATGTGTTGATCCGTTGCTCCGTTTTGAGTGTGCTCTATATGAAACTTGCTTGATTTTGCATGTAGTTTCATATTATCAGGTTGCATCCTTGTTTTGGTGTGTTTGCTTGATGTTTGTTTGCATTTTGCATCAATGCCATGTTTAACTTGTTTTGCTCATATCTTCTAGGCCGTAGCTTCGAATTAAATGAACTTTATATGTAACTTGACTAGAATTTCGTGTAGATCATCTTGGTGCATCTTAACTTGTTGTTTAACAACTTGAACATAATGTTTATTCAGATCTGATCTAATTTCGAAATTTGCATATGAGGACTTACCGGAATTGTTATATGTTGTTTCCGGCCTCATTTGAACTTGCTTTGATGTGTTGTTCTTGTATGCATCATCTTTTGCCACGAGTAGCTTCATGTAGCTTTGTTATGCATCATGCTTGTTGTGCATCATGTCTTGTCTATGTGTGGTGTGTTTACCATGTTGTGTGCTTCTTCTCGATATTTCCCGTTTCGTTGCGATCGTGAGGATTCGTTCGTCTACGCTTGGTTCGTCTTCGTGGCTTCATCTTCTTCATGGACTCGTTCTTCTTCCTTGCGGGATTTCAGGCAAGATGACCACTACCCTGGATCTCACTACTATCATTGCTTTGCTAGTTGCTTCGTTCTATCGCTATGCTGCGTTACCTATCATTTGCTCGTCAAGCCTCCCAAATTGCCATGAACCTCTAACCTTTGACACCCTTCCTAGCAAACAGTTGCTTGGCTATGTTACCGCTTTGCTCAACCCCTCTTATAGCATTGTTAGTTGCAGGTGAAGTTGAAGATTGCTCCATGGTGGACAGGATTTTGTTGGGATATCACAATATCTCTTATATTATTAATGCATCTATATATTTGGTAAAGGGTGGAAGGCTCGGCCTTATGCCTGGTGTTTTGTTCCACTCTTGCCGCCCTAGTTTCCGTCATATCGGTGTTATGTTCCCGGATTTTGCGTTCCTTACGCGGTTGGGTGATTTATGGGACCCCCTTGACAGTTCGCTTTGAATAAAACTCCTCCAGCAAGGCCCAACCTTGGTTTTACCATTTGGCTCACCACCACCTAAATTTCCCTTGGGAGTAATTAACCCGAGGGTCATCTTTATTATAGCCCCCCCCCAGGCCAGTGCTTCTCTAAGTGTTGGTCCGAACCGAGCAGCCTGCGGGAACACCTCGGGGCAACTTGAGGGTTGGTTTTACTCGTAGCTTGACTTATCCAGTGTTGCCCTGAGAATGAGATATGTGCAGCTCCTATCGGGATTGTCGGCACATCGGGCGGCTTTGCTGGTCTTGTTTTACCATTGTCGAAATGTCTTGTAAACTGGGATTCCGAGTCTGATCGGGTCTTCCTAGGAGAAGGTATATCCTTCATTGATCGCGAGAGCTTATCATGGGATAAGTTGGGACACCCCTGTAGGGTATAAACTTTCGAAAGCCGTGCCCACGGTTATGGGCAGATGGGAATTTGTTAATGTCTGTTTGTAGATAACTTGACACCAGATCCGAATTAAAACGCATCAACCGTGTGTGTAGCCGTGATGGTCTCTTTTCGGTGGAGTCCGGGAAGTGAACACGGTTTCTGGGTTATGTTTGACGTAATTAGGAGTTCAGGATCACTTGTTGATCATTGCTAGCTTCACGACCGTTCCTTTGCTTCTCTTCTCGCTCTTATTTGCGTATGTTAGCCACCATATATGCTTAGTCGCTGCTACAACCTCACCACTTTACCCTTTCCTTACCCATTAAGCTTTGCTAGTCTTGATACCCATGGTAATGGGATTGCTGAGTCCTCGTGGCTCACATATTACTACAACAACAGTTGTAGGTACAGTTTTATCCGATGATCATGACGCGACAGCAATGTTTGCTTGTTTTTGGAGTTCTTCTTCTGCTGCTTCTTCGATCAGGGGAGAGGTTCCAGGTCGGCAGCCTGGGCTAGCAGGGTGGATGTCGTTTGAGTTTTTGTTTGTGTTTCATCCGTAGTTCGGATGTTGATCTTATGTATGATGTATTGATGTTGTATTCGTGTGGCATTGTATGCCTCTTGTATGTATCCCTATCTATTATGTAATGTTGATGTAATGATATCCACCTTGCAAAAGTGTTCCAATATGCGGGTCTATCCTTGGTGGGACCTTCGAGTTCCTTTTGGATAGGGTCGCATATTGGGCCTGACAAGTTGGTATCAGAGCCTCGACCGACCTTAGAAGCCCCCTTGATTGATCGTGTAGTTTGGCCGTTGTTGAGTCTAGAAGAAAACTGTTTTCGGAGTCTAGTTATATCGGAGAGTAGGAATTCTTTTTACTCCTCAGCCCCTTCGTCGCTCTGGTGAGGAATCTTGACGTAGGTGTTTTGAATTACTCCTCTTCCCTTTCAAATTTTCTTTAGGTTCACGCAGTTGGTTTTCCGGTAGTTGTTCCTCAGCTCTTTGCATCCGGTGCATTTCTCGTCAAGTTGACTCGAGCCTCTTCATCGTTTCCAAGTTCAATCCTCAGTTGTTGTTTTTCCCACCCGCCCACCCCTTTTTCATCTCGAAGTCAGAGTCCGTAATCGAGTATCCATCCTACTCGTGTGGCACATTTGCATTCTTTCAATCGGTGTTTTCTCTTCAAGATATTCGTCGGTTCCCCCTTCCAAGTTGCCTTTGTTTTCCCGCCCTCCCACCCTCTTCTTCCCGGAGCCTGCATCTCTTTCGACCATCAATTCCATTCGTATGGAGCCTCTTTAGTCTTCCCTCAATTATTTCAACTAGTGAATTCTTGTCTCGTTTGACATTCTTCATCTCTTTTGCTTCTCCGGTGGATTCAATTCAAGTTTTTCATTGTCGATCGTATTCTTTCCCTCAGCTCAAATATTTCCCTTTGCTCGTTCGCCTCTCGCCAGTTTATCCTTCCGGAGTGTTCAAGACATCTCAGGAGATTCGTATGTGTTCCAATTAATTCGAGGGTGTCACCTCATTCAAATATTTTAATTATTCCGGTGCATCATCTATCTGTTCAACATCCTTTCCAACGGTGTTTCTCTTTAGTGGGCCCTAACCCACAGGTCTTTTCCTAGGATCTTACCTGACTCTTCTAATTTCCCCAGAGTTATTTTCAATTCTTTTCAAGTGTGATGTCAGAATGGATCCCAGCAGTCACATGCCTTCTCCAAGATCGCTTTCAAATTCTTTTCATCTTTGGTTCAACCCTTCCTCTTTTACATTCTCCTGGAGTGCCTTAACAAATTTTGATGGTGTTTTCTCGTCGTCATTTGAAGACTGAAGAAGAGTTTTTTTTCCTCTAAATCATGCCCGTTCTCTTGAAGTTTCGTGGTTCTAGTTTCATGCTATCGTCTCGAATTATTCCATTTGTCAGATATTCTTTTGCATACCCATCCGGAGCATGTCAGGAGTTGTTTTCCCGTTTTTTTTTCACCGGAGGCCATCATTCTAGTTATCGTTCTCTATTTACCCCGGTGCTTCGTTCAAGTGTTCTTTAATCAGCTCATGATCTCTTTGTTCTTTTGTATCTAAATCCCCTCAATCATATTTGTTCTTCTAATTCTTCCCAGTGATTCATTCTCTTCCATCAGTCATTTTCAAATTCTTACGGTGGTTTGTTCAAGATTCTTTTTCTTTGATTATCATTTTAATCCATTCGTTCCTTCAATCCTACCGGTGGTTCATGAAGACCTTCTCAAGTTTACGATATGTCACTTCTCAATTCTTTTTCAAGAAGAATAAGTAGTATGCAAAATCCATTGCTTGTCATCAATTTTATTTGATGAAGGACAAGCATACAATAAATCTTATTCGTATTTCATCCAAGCGAGTAATCCCTTCCTTCAGAGTTTGTTCTTGGTGTATAAATTCTAGCTCCAAGTGTTTTCATCTTTTATTTTCTGGAGTACAAAATTTCCTCGGCCATCTCGTCGGAACCTCCATCTAAATCATCGTAAGATTTAATCTTATTCTTTTCATCCTTTAGTTCTATCTCATCATCCTTTTTATTACCGGAGTTCTTCATGGTGATTCTTCATGATTTAATTCATTATCCTAAGAGTTCATCAAGTATCGTTCCATCCTCTCAAGATCGTGTTCCATTCTTCCATGTTTCAACCGGAGTGCTGCCTAAATCCTTTCAGTCTTACTCGTTTCTTATCTCGTTCTAACCGGAGTCATTTCATAGTCTATCTGATTCAGTGAGTTTTCGATTCCCGTCATCCTCGTCGTTCCTCTCTTCTTCTCGAGTGCTCTCGATTCTTTGCTTCTTCTCTTGAGTTCTTGTTTCACCTCATCCCTTTTCCCTTCCGTCTCGGTCCTAAGATCTCGGGACGAGATCTCTTGTTAGTGGAGGAGTGCTGTAACGCCCCGAATTCGATGCGCCAGATGTCTGCCAGTTATTTGTCGTCGTTGCCATGTCATGTGCTTGCATGTTGCTTTTTATCATGTCATCATGTGCATCTCATTTTGCATACGTGTTCATTTCTTGCATCCGAGCATTTTCCCCGTTGTCCGTTTTGCAATCCGGCGCTCCGATGTCCTCCGGCGTCCTCCTTTTGTCTCCTGTTGTGAGTGGGTGTTAAACTTTCTCGGAATGGCCCGAGGTTTGCCAAGCGGCCTTGGTATACCACCGGTAGACCGCCTGTCAAGTTTCGTGCCATTTGGAGTCCGTTTGATACTCCAACGGTTAACCGCGTAGCCCGAAACCCCTTCTTTTGTGTGCAGCCCAACACCCTTCCAAAGTGGCCCAAAACCCAGCAAACTCCCCTCCATACTCTCGGTCGTTCGATCACGATCGTGTGGGCGGAAACCGCTCCTTATTTGGACTCTCCTAGCTCCCTCTACCTATAAAAACACCTCCCCCGTCCAAATCCGGGTCCCGAAACCCTAAAAAAATTCCCTTCGCGCCGTCGGACAGATCCCGCCGCCGCTCCCGGCCAATCCGGAGCCGCCACGTGGCGCGCCGACGCTACCCGCCGCGCCGGCCTGCGCGGCCCG
>NC_057804.1:61436106-61451177 GCF_018294505.1 Triticum aestivum | reverse complement strand
CGCAGCTCCCTCCGCCGCCGTCCCAGCGTGCCACCGGCCGGATCCGGTCAGATCCGGGCCGGGGCCGCCTCCCCGGCATCTTCCTCCTCGTCTCCGGCGACAAACTCCGACGAACCTCGAAAACCGAGCCCGTTTCAGATCCAAATGAGGTTGACCCTGGTTTTTTTCCACTAAGTCCCGAAATATTTTGCATAATCATGCCATGTTCATCGCATCATAACTTGCTGCATACTGCTCCGTTTTGTGCGTGTAATATGTCAAATTGTTCATCTCAACGAGTACTTCATTTCATTCCATTGCATCATTTTCATTTGTGCTCATCTTGATGCCTGAATCCTCGTTGCAAGAGTGCATGTTGCTGTTAATCTGCTGAAGCTGTTATAACTTGCACTTTTGTCATTTTGGCCATTATTGATGTGTGCATCTTATGAACTTGAGACCTACATATGTTTTGAACTATGCCATGCCATATTTACAAGAGTGTATGCCATGTATTTTTGTGATCAATGTGGTGACTAGCACAAGCATGTAAACTAGGCCTCGTGATGTTGCTGATTTTAGTCCCTGTTCTGCTGTTATTTTTATGCCATGTAAACTTGATGCTACAGAGAGATCCATGCTTAGTTTGAGATACTTCAGTAAGGATGTTTTGTACATATGGTTATGAGCTATCCATACATTCCCCTGGTTGCATTTATAGCTTGCTGTAGATTGTTCATATCTTGCTCCAAAGTTGCTAAATGATGTTGCTGTCAGCCTGTTAACATGAAGTTCAGTTTTGCCATGTGATTTCCTAGTGATCCATGCACCCTATGAACTTGCTCTTGCCATGCTTAGCTTCATAAACATGTCTTCTTTCTGTTGGTTGCCTTGCCATGCCATGTATTGCTCTGCGGTGAGTGGTTCAAGCTCATTAACATGTCTACTTATCGTTGTTCCTGCCATGTTTGAATATGTCATATAACTTGCTATGTTTACATGGGTGCCATCATATCTTCTGATCCTTTTTGGCTCATGATCAGTAAAGGACTTTTGTTCTATGCATTTAGTAGATTCATGACATGCCTTTGTTTGCCATGATAAGTTCCTGTAACATGTTGTTTGATAGCTCTAAACATTGCAACTTGATGTTATTTCTGCTAAAGTCTGAAACTGTTATTATTTGCAATCTTGCCATGTGTGTTTGAGCATGTTCTAGTGATTTCTGGAGATAGGTCAGTGTTCATGTTTTGTTATGCTTTACTTGTACATCATGTCCATGCCTTTTGTTCTCATGTTGGGGTGTTGTAGCATGCTGTTTTGATGCTTGCAATATGCCTAGTTGTTGTTTTGGACAGATTGTTGTTATGACTTGTATAGAGTGTATGTGTTGATCCGTTGCTCCATTTTGAGTGTGCTCTATATGAAACTTGCTTGATTTTGCATGTAGTTTCATATTATCATGTTGCATCCTTGTTTTGGTGTGTTTGCTTGATGTTTGTTTGCATTTTGCATCAATACCATGTTTAACTTGTTTTGCTCATATCTTCTAGGCCGTAGCTCCGAATTAAATGAACTTTATATGTGACTTGACTAGAATTTCGTGTAGATCATCTTGGTGCATCTTAACTTGCTGTTTAACAACTTGAACATAATGTTTATTCAGATCTGATCTAATTTCGAAATTTCCATATGAGGACTTACCGGAATTGTTATATGTTGTTTCCGGCCTCATTTGAACTTGCTTTGATGTGTTGTTCTTGTATGCATCATCTCTTGCCATGAGTAGCTTCATGTAGCTTTGTCATGCATCATGCTTGTTCTGCATCATGTCTTGTCTATGTGTGGTGTGTTTACCATGTTGTGTGCTTCTTCTCGATAGTTCCCGTTTCGTTGCGATCGTGAGGATTCGTTCGTCTACGCTTGGTTCGTCTTCGTGGCTTCATCTTCTTCATGGACTCGTTCTTCTTCCTTGCGGGATTTCAGGCAAGATGACCGCTACCCTGGATCTCACTACTATCATTGCTTTGCTAGTTCCTTCGTTCTATCGCTATGTTGCGTTACCTATCATTTGCTCGTCAAGCCTCCCAAATTGCCATGAACCTCTAACCTTTGACACCCTTCCTAGCAAACCATTGCTTGGCTATGTTACCGCTTTTCTCAGCCCCTCTTATAGCGTTGTTAGTTGCAGGTGAAGTTGAAGATTGCTCCATGGTGGACAGGATTTTGTTGGGATATCACAATATCTCTTATATTATTAATGCATCTATATATTTGGTAAAGGGTGGAAGGCTCGGCCTTATGCCTGGTGTTTTGTTCCACTCTTGCCACCCTAGTTTCCGTCAAACCGGTGTTATGTTCCCGGATTTTGCGTTCCTTACGCGGTTGGGTGATTTATGGGACCCCCTTGACAGTTCGTTTTGAATCAAACTCCTCCAGCAAGGCTCAACCTTTGTTTTACCATTTGCCTCACCACCACCTACATTTCCCTTGGAAGTAATTAACCCGAGGGTCATCTTTATTATAGCCCCCCCCCCCCCCGGGGGGCCAGTGCTTCTCTAAGTGTTGGTCCGAACCGAGCAGCCTGCGGGGCCACCTCGGGGCAACTTGAGGGTTGGTTTTACTCGTAGCTTGACTTATCCGGTGTTGCCCTGAGAACGAGATATGTGCAGCACCTATCGAGATTGTCGGCGCATCGGGCGGCTTTGCTGGTCTTGTTTTACCATTGTCAAAATGTCTTGTAAACTGGGATTCCGAGTCTGATCGGGTCTTCCTGGGATAAGGTATATCCTTCGTTGATCGCGAGAGCTTATCATGGGCTAAGTTGGGACACCCCCGCAGGGTATAAACTTTCGAAAGCCGTGCCCGCGGTTATGGGCAGATGGGAATTTGTTAATGTCCGGTTGTAGATAACTTGACACCAGATCCGAATTAAAATGCATCAACCATGTGTGTAGCCGTGATGGTCTCTTTTCGGCGGAGTCCTGGAAGTGAACACGGTTTCTGTGTTATGTTTGACGTAAGTAGGAGTTCAGGATCACCTCTTGATCATTGCTAGTTTCACGACCGTTCCTTTGCTTCTCTTCTCGCTCTTATTTGCGTATGTTAGCCACCATATATGCTTAGTCGCTGCTACAACCTCACCACTTTACCCTTTCCTTACCCATTAAGCTTTGCTAGTCTTGATACCCATGGTAATGGGATTGCTGAGTCCTCGTGGCTCACAGATTACTACAACAACAGTTGCAGGTACAGGTTTATCCGATGATCATGACGCGAGAGCGATGTTTGCTTGTTTTTGGAGTTCTTCTTCTGCTGCTTCTTCGATCAGGGGATAGGTTCCAGGTCGGCAGCCTGGGCTAGCAGGGTGGATGTCGTTTGAGTTTCTGTTTGTGTTTCATCCGTAGTTCGGATGTTGATCGTATGTATGATGTATTGATGTTGTATTCGTGTGGCATTGTATGCCTCTTGTATGTATCCCTATCTTATATGTAATGTTGATGTAATGATATTCACCTTGCAAAAGCGTTCCAATATGCGGGTCTATCCTTGGTGGGACCTTCGAGTTCCTTTTGGATAGGGTCGCATATTGGGCGTGACATCGGCTCCGAGCTAAGGGTCGGGGCGGACTATGGTGCGGCCTCCAGGGCACTGTTCGGCGGCAGAGCTAGATCATACCCATCGAGACAGTGCGGCGCGCTTGGCTGTGGCTCGAATCCGTCGAAGATCAAGTCTCCGCGGATGTCAGCCGTGTGGTTCAAACTCCCAAATCTAACCTGATGGCCAGGGGCGTAGCTTTCGATCTGCTCCAGATGGCCAAGTGAATGGGCTCGCAGTGCAAAGCCGCCGAATGCGAAGATCTGTCCGGGGAGAAAAGTCTCACCCTAGACCGCATCGTTGTTGACAATCGAAGGAGCCATTAGGCCTAAAGGTGACGACACAGACGAACTCTCAATGAAAGCACCAATGTCGGTGTCAAAACCGGCGGATCTCGGGTAGGGGGTCCCGAACTGTGCATCTAGGCAGATGGTAACAGGAGACAAGGGACACGATGTTTTTACCCAGGTTCGGGCCCTCTCGATGGAGGTAAAACCCTACTCCTGCTTGCTTAATATTGATGATATGGGTAGTACAAGAGTAGATCTACCACGAGATCAAGGAGGCTAAACCCTAGAAGCTAGCCTATGGTATGATTGTTGTTCGTCCTACGGACTAAAACCCTCCGGTTTATATAGACACCGGAGAGGGTTAGGGTTACACAGAGTCGGTTACAATGGTAGGAGATCTACATATCCATATCGCTAAGCTTGTCTTCCACGCCAAGGAAAGTCCCATCCGGACATGGGACGAAGTCTTCAATCTTGTATCTTCATAGTCTAGGAGTCCGGCCAACGGTGATGGTTCGGCTATCCGGACACCCCCTAATCGAGGACTCCCTCGGCCTTATTGGGCCATACGGGAATAGAGGAGAGAGGCCAAAAGGAAGGAGGCATGCGCCCCCCCTCTGGTCCGAATCGGACAAGGGGTGCAGCCCCCTTTTCCTTCTCCCTCTCCCCCTCTTTCCTTCTCTCCTACTCCAAAAAGGAAAGGAGGAGTCCTACTCCCGGTGGGAGTAGGACTCCCCCCTTGGTGCGCCCTCCTCCTTGGTCGGCCGCCTCCCCCCTTGCTCCTTTATATACGGGGGCAGGGGGCACCCCATAGACACAACAATTGATCTCCAAGATCTCTTAGCCATGTGCGGTGCCCCCCTCCACCATAGTCCTCGATAATATTGTAGCGGTGCTTAGGCGAAGCCCTGTGACGGTAGAACATCAAGATCGTCACCACACTGTCGTGCTGACGGAACTCTTCCCCGACACCCTGTTGGATCGGAGTCCGGGGATCGTCATCGAGTTGAACATGTGCTAGAACTCGGAGGTGTCGTAGTTTCGGTGCTTGATCGGTCGGACCGTGAAGATGTACGACTACATCAACCGCGTTGTTATAATGCTTCCGCTTTCGGTCTACGAGGGTACATGGACAACACTCTCCCCTCTCGTTGCTATGCATCACCATGATCTTGCGTGTGCGTAGGAAATTTTTTGAAATTACTATGTTCCCCAACATGGCCATGCGAGGATTTCCTGAAAGAACCTGGAATTCGTGAAGACTTCTATGCTTTAATCGAGACTGCAGGCCTCACCGGTTTCATCAACGACCGAATCTATCTGTATCTCTTACTTACCAATACTTTCGTGCAAAACTTTTATTATTATCCTAAGAAGTCACCGCCTGCAGTATCATTTCATTTATATGATGAATTCAAAGAAATGTCTTTACGTCATTTTTGCGCGGTATGTAGGATACCTTATGCGGGAGAATTAGATGAACCCCATCGTTAAGATGTGGGTGGCTTTGTTAATACTATTGTTGTAGAGGAGCCAAAGAAGGGCTCTGAGGCGAAGGTCTCTAGCATACACTTTCCTGTGTTACGCTATTTTGCTATATTTGCTAGTAGATGCTTGATTGGTCATGGAAATAGTGGAAACTTGAGTGTTCCTGATATTATCATTCTTCAACATGCCTTCCTTGGAGACAATACTTTTAGTATGGGTGCCGTCGTTGCTAAACGGCTAGCCCTGAATCATACAAAAGGCCCCATATTTGGAGGTATCTATGCTGCACGTCTTGCTAGACATTTTCAGATACCCATTAGGCACCATGAGGAGGAGGAGATAATATTGCCTCCTTACGTTTTAGATTACAAGAGCATGGTAGCACACAAGTTTATTGTTGACAACGAAGAAAAAATGCTCTTGTATAAACTTAGATTTAATAAGAAACACATTGAGATTATTATTTTGCATGCGCCTCTATTGTTTGATTTGCTTGAAGAAAGTTTTCTTGTTATGCCGGAGGCGGTGAACAACCATCGATCCCAAGCTTTTACTCCAGAACCTGAACCTGAGTCGGAACCTGAACTGGACCCTTATCGTGCATCATCTGTCTAGTGGGATTCGGAGATGACCAGCCAGTGGTATCCTGATTACATCTCCCATTACACCGGGGAGAGTAGCGGTGGTCGTTGGTACTAGACCAACTTAGGCCAAAAGCCTAAGCTTGGGGGAGTACGTATTTCTCACCGACTTTACATTCATGTTCACACACTAGTCGTCGGTGCTCATACTCTTTCATTGTATTATCCATGTTAGTTTAAATTCCTTTTTCTAGTTTTCTTCTTGTGTGTTTGTTAAACCTTCAGAAAAACCAAAAAAATTAATTAGTTAGTTTAATTTCCATGCTTGTAGTAGAATTAAAATGAAAACCCAAAAAGATTTCTAGATTCTTCTTCTTACTTGTTGGGAGCTTTCCCGTGTAAATAGTTTTATTTTCTTTTCTTTCCTTTGGGGGTCGAGAAGACCATATTGAAAATGCTTAGTGGCTCTTATATGCATGATTGTTTATTTAACTTAGAGCCCATATTACCTTGTCTTCTCTCTTGAGTTGAATGCTTGCAGATTCCAGCTTAGTCCAATGCATGTGCACTCTTATTATTATACACATTGTTCGGTCGTGCAAGTGAAAGGCAATAATGACGATATGTGATGGACTTATTGGGATGAGAAAAGCTGGTATGAACTCGACCTCTCTTGTTTTTGTAAATATGATGAGTCCATCGTTCCTAAGTCAGCTATTATGAAGTAAACATATTTGCAATGACATTTAGAGATTATAGTTGCTTGTGCCATGCTTGATTAGCTATGAGTTATAATGGTTTACCTTGCGTGCCAACATGCTATTAGAATGATTATGATGTGGTATGATGGGATGGTATCCTCCTTTGACTGAATTGAGTGACTCGACTTGGCACATGTTCACGCATGTAGTTGAATCAAATCAACATAGCCTTCACGATATTTATGTCCATGGTGGATTATATCCTACTCATGCTTGTATTCGGTGTAAATTAATTTTAATGCATGTTTACGACTATTGTCGCTCTCTCAGTTGGTCGCTTCCCAGTCTTTTGCTAGCCTTCACCTGTACTAAGCGGGAATACTGCTTGTGCATCCAAACTCCTTAAACCCCAAAGTTGTTCCACATGAGTCCACTATACCTTCCTATATGCGGTATTTACCTGCCGTTCCAAGTAAATTTGTATGTGCCAAACTCCAAACCTTCAAATGAAATTCTGTTTTGTATGCTCGAGCAGATCATGTTACAACTAGGGCTGCCTATATCTTTCATGCTAGGTGGGTTATTCTCAAGAGGAGTGGACTCCGCTCCTCATTCACGAGAAAGGGCCGGTAACCGGGATGCCCAGTCCATGATCCAAAAAGATCAAAGCAAATCAAAATAATTAAACAAAACTCCCCTAGGGCTGTTGTATGTTGGAGGCACTCGTTGTTTCGAGCAAGCCATGGATTGATGCTTGTTGGTGGTTGGGGGAGTATAAACATTTACCATTCTATTTGGGAACTGCCTATAATGCATGTAGTATGGAAGATAGCCATCTCATAGTTGTTGCGTTGACAGCGAAAGTATGCCGCTCAAAATGTTATTCAATCTCTATTTCAAAATCGAGCTCTGGCACCTCTACAAATCCATGATTCCCTCTACGAAGGGCCTATCTATTTACTTTTATGTTGAGTCATCACCCTTCTTATTAAAAGCACTCGCTGGAGAGCACACTGTCATTTGCATTCATTATTATTGGTTTATATTTGGTATGACTTGACTGGATCTCTTTTACCATGAATTACAATGATTAGTCAGTCCTTCATCTTTAAAGGTGCTCTGCATTCATGTTTTGCGGTCTCAGAAAGGGCTAGCGAGATACCATTTTGTTATATCATGTTATAATTATTTTGAGAAAGTGTTGTCATCCGAGTTTTATTATTATGGCTCGCTAGCTGATTATGTTATTGATATGAGTAATTGTGAGAGCTAACTATTATTGTGAGTATGGTTAGTTCATAATATTTGCTGAAACTTGAATGCTGGCTTTTCATGCTTACAACAACAAGAGCAAATAGAGTTTGTAAAAGTTTTTCTTTATCACTTTCAGTTTATCAACTGAATTGCTTGAGGACAAGCAAAGGTTTAAGCTTGGGGGAGTTGATACGTCTCCAACGTATCTACTTTTCCAAACACTTTTGCCCTTGTTTTGGACTCTAACTTGCATGATTTAAATGAAACTAACCCGGACTGACGCTGTTTTCAGCAGAACTGCCATGATGTTGTTTTATGTGTAGAAAAGAAAAGTTCTCGGAATGTCCTGGAAATCCACGGAGGCACTTTTTGGAATTAATAAGAATTTTTGGCGAACGAATCAATACCAGGGGGCCCACAGGCTGTCTACAAGACAAAGGGCGCCCCCTCCCCCCCCCTAGGGTCCGGCCTCCTATCTCGTGGGCCCCCTGGACCTCCACCGACCTCAACTCCAACTCCATATATTCACATTCGGGGAGAAAAAAATCAGGGAGAAAGTTTCATCGCGTTTTACGACACGGAGCCGCCGCCAAGCCCTAATCTCTCTCGGGAGGGCTGATCTGGAGTCTGTTCGGGGCTCCGGAGAGGGGGATTCGTTGCCGTCGTCATCATCAACCATCCTCCATCACCAATTTCATGATGCTCGCCGCCGTGCCTGAGTAATTCCATCGTAGGCTTGCTGGACGGTGATGGGTTGGATGAGATTTACCATGTAATCAAGTTAGTTTTGTTAGGGTTTGATCCCTAGTATCCACTATGTTCTGAGATTGATGTTGCTATGACTTTGGTATGCTTAATGCTTGTCACTAGGGCCCGAGTGCCATGATTTCAGATCTGAACCTATTATGTTTTCATGAATATATGTGTGTTCTTGATCCTATCTTGCAAGTCTATAGTCACCTACTATGTGTTATGATTCGACAACCCCAAAGTGACAATAATCGGGATACTTCTCGGTGATGACCGTAGTTTGAGGAGTTCATGTATTCACTATGTGCTAATGCTTTGTTCCGGTTCTCTATTAAAAGGAGGCCTTAATATCCCCTAGTTTCCGTAAGGACCCCGCTGCCATGGGAGGGTAGGGCAAAAGATGTCATGCAAGTTCTTTTCCATAAGCATGTATGACTATTTACAGAATACATGCCTACATTACATTGATGAATTGGAGCTAGTTCTATATCACCCTATGTTATAGCTATTACATGAGGAATCGCATCCGGCATAATTATCCATCACTGATCCATTGCCTACGAGCTTTTCACATATTGTTCTTCGCTTATTTACTTTTCCGTTGCTACCGTTACAACTACTACAAAACCCCAAAAACATTTATCTTTACTTTTGCTACCGTTACCTTTATTATCATACCACTTTTGCTACTAAATACTTTGCTGCAGATACTAAGTTATCCAGGTGTGGTTGAATTGACAACTCAACTGCTAATACTCAAGAATATTCTTTGGCTCCCCTTGTGTCGAATCAATAAATTTGGGTTGAATACTTTACTCTTGAAAGTTGTTGCGATCCCCTACACTTGTGGGTTATCAGGGTATAATAGTGATCTAGGAGTAGATCACTGGATAGAGGTCAAAATTATCCTTAGTGAGGACTAAGGAAATGTTTCTCGGTTATGGTGGTGATAAAGAGTTTGTCGTAAAGAGTTACGTTGATACAAGCTTTTACATCGATCCAGATGACTCTAGATCTCAATCTGGATACATACTGAAAGTGGGAGCAATTAGCCAGAGTAGCTCCATGCAGAGCATTGTAGACATAGAGTATTTGGAAAATACACACGGCTCTGAATGTGACAGACCCGTTGACTAAACTTCTCTCATGAGCAAAACATGATCACACATTAGTACTCTTTGGGTGTTAATCACATAGCGACATGAACTAGATTATTGACTCTAGTAAACCCTTTGGGTGTTGGTCACATGGTGATGTGAACTATGGGTGTTAATCACATACAAATGTGAACTATTGATACTAAATCACATGGCGATGTGAACTTGATTATTGACTCTAGTGCAAGTGGGAGTTTAAAGAAATATGCCCTAGAGGCAATAATAAAGTTATTATTTATTCCTTAATTCATGATAAATGTTTATTCACTACAAAAAAAGACACATCCGTGACATTTTGGGCTGAACAAAAAAAAATTATGTCTTACATATGACACTTCTATGACGATAATTCTGACAAAACCTGGTATCATCATAGATGTGGTGGGCTCCTACTTCTATGACAAAAAATCATGACAGAAAATGGGCTTTTCATCCTGGGCGGGCCGGAGACGCAGCTACATGACATTCTTTGGGCTGTCCATGACAGAAAAAACCAAGGTAGAAGCGAGGGGGAGGAAAATTTCGGGGAGTTGCCGGTTACGGTGGGAGGTCGGGGGCTGAGCGATGCGCGTTTTCTCTCGTACACGTACGCGCGTGTGTGCGAGGCGTTGGCTCTAACTGAACCCGAGCGAGGCGTTGGGCTCTAACTGAACCCGAGCGATTGCACTGCAGGCTACGCGTTACTGAACCCGAGCAATCGATCTATGGCTGTTAACTGAACCCGATGGAGCGATTCCTTCGCTACTGCTGCTAACTAAAGCCGATCGATTGGATGAACAGTGAGCGTTGCGGGGGGGTTGGATGAACAGTGAGCGGTGGCGTTGCCTCTGGATGAACAGGACCCCGTGGTGTGGAGGGCTGATGAACAGTAGACAGTGGAGGGTGACCATGGAGGGGTGGTTGAACAGGACCCCGTGGTGTGGAGGGCTGGATGAACAGTAGATGGTGGAGGGCTGGATGAACAGTAGACGGTGGAGGGGTGGTTGAACAGTAGCCGGTGGAGTAGCGCGCGGTGGAGGCTGGATGAACAGGAGCCCGTGCAGGCTGGAGGAGGTCGACGGTAGCCCGTGGAGGCTGGAGGAGGTCGACAGTGGAGATGAACAGTATCCCGTGGAGTCCCGTTTTGCGGTACGCCACACCCCTCCCGATCAACAGGACCCCCGTTTCGACCGTAGCGCTCCAACACAAGTCCGTTTCGTCCGTTTTGCGGTATGCCACATCCCTCCTGATCAACAGGACCCCCGTTTTGACTGTAGGAGGTCCGTTTCCTCCATTTTGCGGTACGCCACACCCCTCCCGATCAACAGGACCCCGTTCCGAATGTAGGAGGTCCATTTCCATCGTTGTGCGGTACGCCAGGCCTCGTTTCCATCGTCTGTTCCGTCCAAGCCGGTTGGCTCCCACGCGTTTCGTTGCCTCCCGATGAACACGACGCGTTCTGTTGCCTCCCCATGAACACGACGCGTTCCGTTGCCTCCCCATGAACATGACTGTCACGCCCAATATGCGACCCTATCCTAAAGGATCTCGAAGGTCCCACCAAGGATAGACCCGCATATTGAAACGCTTTTGCAAGGTGGATATCATTACATCAACATTATATAATAGATGGGGATACATACAGGAGGCATACAATGCCACACGAATACAACATCACAATACATAAGAGCATCATCCGACTACGGATGAAACACAAACAGAAACTCAAACGACATCCACCCTGCTAGCCCAGGCTGCCGACCTGGAACCTATCCCCTGATCGAAGAAGAAGCAGAAGAAGAACTCAACGCAAGCAAGCATCGCTCTCGCGTCATGATCATCGCATAACCTGTACCTGCAACTTTTGTTGTAGTAATCTGTGACCCACAAGGACTCAGCAATCCCATTACCATGGGTATCAAGACTAGCAAAGCTTAAAGGAAAGGAAGGGGTAAAGTGGTGAGGCTGCAGCAGCGACTAAGCATATATGGTGGCTAACATACGCAAATAAGAGCGACAAGAAAGCAAAAGGAATGGTCGTGAAGCTAGCAATGATCAAGAAGTGATCCTGAACTCCTACTTACGTCAAACATAACCCAAAGACCGTGTTCACTTCCCGGACTCCACCGAAAAGAGACCATCACGGCTACACACGCGGTTGATGCGTTTTAATTCGGATCTGGTGTCAAGTTATCTACAACCGGACATTAACAAATTCACATCTGCCTATAACCGCAGGCACGGCTTTCGAAAGATTATACCCTGCAGGGGTGTCCCAACTTAGCCCATGATAAGCTCTCGCGATCAACGAAGGATATACCTTCTCCCAGGAAGACCCGATCAGACTCGGAATCCCGGTTTACAAGACATTTCGACAATGGTAAAACAAGACCAGCAAAGCCTCCCGCTGTGCCGACAAATCCCGATAGGAGCTGCACATATCTCGTTCTCAGGGCACACCGGATGAGCAAGACGTCGGGTTGGCATAGACCCTGATTGCCCAGGGGGCGCCGGACATCGCTCGGTTCGGACCAACACTTAGACAAGCACTAACCCGAAGGGCTAAAATAAAGATGATCCTTGGGTTGGCCGACCCAAGGGAAAGGTATAGGTGGTGGTGAGGCAAATGGTAAAAACCAATGTTGGGCCTTGCTGGAGGAGTTTTATTCAAAGCGAACTGTCAAGGGGGTCCCATAAATCACCCGACCGCGTAAGGAACGCAAAATCCGGGAACATAACACCGGTATGACGGAAACTAGGGCGGCAAGAGTGGAACAAAACACCAGGCATAAGGCCGAGTCTTCCACCCTTTACCAAGTATATAGATGCATTAATAATATAAGAGATATTGTGATATCCCAACCAAAATCCTGTCCACCATGGAGAAATCTTCAACTTCACCTGCAACTAGCAACGCTATAAGAGGGATGAGCAAAGCGGTAACATAGCCAAACGACGGTTTGCATAGGAAAGGTGTCAAGGTTAGAGGTTCATGGCAATATGGGAGGCTTGATGAGCAAAAGATAGGTAACACAGCATAGCGATAGAACGAAGCAACTAGCATAGCAAAGATAGTAGTGAGATCCAGGGTAGCGGTCATCTTGCCTAAAATCCCGCTAGGAAGAAGAACGAGTCCATGAAGAAGACGAACGGATGAAGCCACGAAGACGAACCAAGCGTAGATGAACGAATCCTCACAATCGCAACAGAAACAGGAACTATTGAAAAGAAGCACACAACAAGGTAAACACACCACACATGAACATGACATGATGCACAACAAGCATGATGCATGACGAAGCTACATGAAGCTACTCATGACAAGAGATGAAGCAAACAAGAACAACACATCAAGGCAAGTTTAAATGAGGCCGGGAACAACATATAACAATTCCGGTAAGTCCTCATATGCAAATTTCGAAGTTGGTCCAGATCTGAATAAACCTTATATTCAAGTTGTTAAACAGCAAGTTAAGATGCACCAAGATGATCTACACGAGATTCTAGTCAAGTTACATATAAAGTTCACTTAGTTCGGAGCTACGGCCTAGAAGATATGAGCAAAACAAGTTAAACATGGTATTGATGCAAAATGTATATAAACATCAAGCAAACACCTCAAAACAAGGATGCAACATGATAATATGAAACTACATGCAATTCTAAGCAAGTTTCATATATAGCACACTCAATACGGAGCAACGGTTCAACACACACACTATACAAGTTATAGCAACAATTTGTCCAAAACAGCAACTAGGCATATTGCAAGCATCAAAACAATATGCTACAGCATCTCAACATGAAAACAAAAGACATGGGCATGATGTACAGGTAAAGCTTAAAAAAACATGAACACTGAGCTATCTCCAGAAATCACTAGAACATGTCCAAAAACACATGGTAATATTGCAAGTTATAACAATTCAGACTTTGCAGAAAATAACATCAGGTTGCAATGTTTAGAGCTATCAAACAACATGTTACAGGAACTTATCATGGCAAACAAAGGCATGGCATGAACCTACTAATTGCATAGGTCAAAAGTCCCATACTGACCATAAGCCAAAAAGGATCAGAAAATATGATGGCACCCACGTAAACATGGCAAGTTATATTACAGATTCAAACATGGCAGAAACAGAATTGTGAAGGCATGTTGGTGAGCTTGTGCAACTCACTACAGAGCAAAACATGGCATGGCAAGGCAACCAACAGTAAGAAGACATATTTGTGAAGCTAAGCATGGCAAGAGCAAGTTCATAGGGAGCATCGATCACTAGCAAAACACATGGCAACAACTGAACTTAATGTTAACGGGCTGACAGCAACATTATCAAGCTACTTTGGAGCAAGATATGAACAAGATACAGCAAGCTATAAATGCAACAGGGGCATGTATGGTTAGAGGATGACATGTAGAACAAAACATATTTAGCGAGCATGTCCAGATTATGCATAGAATGACTTGTAAAAGCAGGTTTACATAGCATCGCAAAATAACAGATTCAGCCTAGCAAAACAGCAACAGCAAGTATCCTACTTAACAAGCTCGATACACTCACCACAAGTCATTTCATGACAAGGTAAGCATAGTATCATCAAGAAGACATGTTTGTGAAACAAACCAAGGCAAGAACAAGTCCATAGCATGCAAGGATCAACTATAGCAACCTTGGTAAAATTGAATAAGACGTAAACAATCTGCCAGGAAACATTTTGAAGCAAAAGTAGAGCACGAAAATGACATTCTAGACTACTCCATAATTGAAACCAAGGGCATTAATGGATAAACAATAACCACATGTTCAAAACATTCTTACTGAAGTATCTCCAAATATGCATGGATATCTCTGTAGCATCAAGTTTACAAGGCATCAAAATAACAGCAGAACAGGGACTAAAATCAGCAATATCACGAAGCCTAGTTTGCATGCTTGTGCTAGTCACCACATTGACCACAAAAATACATGGCATACACCTCTGTAAAGAAGACATGGCATAGGTCAAAACACCTGTAGACATCAACCTCATAGGATGCACACATCAAACATGGGAAAAATGACAAAAGAGCTCGTTCTGTTAACAGACAGCAGAAAACATTATGAAGCACTCTTGCAACGAAGATTCAGGCATCAAGTTGAGCTCAAATGAATATGGTGCAATGGAATGAAATGATGTACTCGTTGGGCGAACAATTTGACATATTAAACGCACGAAACGGAGGTACGGATGCAGAGATACGACGCGATGAATATGGCATGATGATGACAAAATACAGGGACTTGGAGAAAA
>NC_057804.1:61433096-61435697 GCF_018294505.1 Triticum aestivum | reverse complement strand
CCACGCGGCGGCCGCTGATTGGCTGGGCGCGGCGGCGCGGACGTGTCCGGCCAGGGGCGGACGCGTCCGGCGGCGGAGAGGGAAAAGCTAGGGTTTGGGGGAGAATTCATCCGCGAAAATTCCGGGGGGGGGCACATATTTATAGTTTCTAGGAGCTAGGAGAGTCCAAATGAGGAGCGGTTTTCGCCCACACGATCGTGATCGAACGGTCGAGAGCATGGAGGGGAGTTTGCTGGGTTTTGGGCCACTTTGGAAGGGTGTTGGGCTGCAAAGAGAAAGGGGGGTTTCGGGCTACGTGGTTAACCGTTGGAGTATCAAACGAACTCCAAATGGCACGAAACTTGACAGGTTGTCTACCGGTGCTATACCAAGGCCACTTGGCAAGCCTCGGGCCATTCCGAGAAAGTTCAACGCCCACTCACAACGAGAGACAAAAGGGGGACGCCGGAGGGCATAGGAGCGCCGGGTTGCAAAACGGACAACGGGGAAAAAGCTCGGATGCATGAGACGAACACGTATGCAATGCAATGCATATGATGACATGATAAAATGCAACACGCAAGCAAATGACCTGGCAACAATGGCGAATAACTGGAAGACACCTGGCGCATCGAATCCGGGGCGTTACAACACTCCTCCACTAACAAGAGATCTCGTCCCGAGATCTTAGGACCGAGACGGAAGGGAAAAGGGATGAGGAGAAACAATAACTCAAGAGAAGAAGCAAAGAATCGAGAGCACTCGAGAAGAAGAGAGGAACAACGAGAATGACGAGAATCGAAAGCTCACGAAATCAGATAGACTTTGAAACCACTCCGGTTAGAATGAGATAAGAAACGAATAAGACTGGAAGGATTTAGGCAGCACTCCGGTAGAGACATGGAGGAATAGAACATGAACTAGAGAGGATGGAATGATACTTGATGAAGACATGACACAAAACCTTCGGAAAGAATAGAAAGAGAATTGAATGAAAAGAATTTAGAAGGATTGATTGGAGTTGTTGAGAAAATCAACAACGAAAGAATAAGCTTGTTGTGGACTTATGGATAACCTCTCAAAATTTATGAGCTGATAACCGACCACGAGCGGAAAAGATTGGATTGCTTAGAAGAACGAAGAAATGCAAAACTCCACTTCAAAAGAAAACAGAGAATTATTTGCACTTCGAGATGCAAGAAGAAAAGATATTTGAACACTACCAACAAGAATCTTGATGAAAACTTGAAGAATGAATTAAATCATGAAGAACCACCATGAACTCCGGTAACAAAAGAATGACGAGATAAAATGAAGGAAGAAAGGATAAGGTGAGCGTTGCGATGATTTAAATGGAGGTTCCGACGAAAAGGCTGAGGAAATTGAACTCCGAGAAAGAAAAGATGAAAAACACTTGGAACTAGAATTTATTCATTAAGAACAAACTCCAAAGAAAGGGATTACTCACTTGGATGAAATAAGAGTAAGATTTATTGTATGCTTATCCTTCATCAAATTAAATTGATGACAAGCAATGGATATTTGCATACTACTTATTCTTCTTCAAAAAGATTGAGAAGGGATAGCACAAAACTTGAGAAAGTCCTCATGAACCACCGGTAGGATTGAAAAGAAGGAATGGATTGATACGATAACAAAGGAAAAAGAATCTGAATGAACCACCGTAAGAATTCGAAAATGACTGATGAAAGAGACTTAATCACCGGGAAGAATTAGAAGGAACAAACATGTTAGAGGGGATTTAGATGCAAAAGAACACAGAGATCATGAGCTGATTAAAGAACAATTGAATGAAGCACCGAGATAATTGGATAATGTTAGCCAAAATGTGAGGATGAAGAATTCTTCTGGAACGATGGCCTCTGGTGAAAAGAAACAGAAATCAACTTCTGACATACTCCGGATGGGTAAGAAAGAATATTTGATAACTGAAATAATTCGAGAGGATAACATGAACTAGAACCACGAATCTTCGAGAGAACGGGCAAGATTTAGAGGAAAACTCTTCTTCAGTCTTCAAATGACGAGAAAGACGGCGAGAAACAACACCGAAATTACTGAGATACTCCGGGAGAGTGACAAGCGAAGAGGTTGAGCCAACAATGAAATGATTTGAAATCGATCTCGGGAAGGCATGTGACTGATGAAATCCATTCTTACTTCACACTTGAAAGGAATTTGGGAATAACTCCGGGGAGAATTAGAAGAGTCAGGTAAGATCCTGGGAAAAGACCTGTGGGTTAGGGCCCACTAAAGAGAAAACACCGTTGAAAAGGATGATGAACTGATAGATGATGCACCCAAACAATTGAAATATTTGAATGAAGTGACAACCTCGAATTAATTGGCACACAGATGAATCTCCTGAGATGTCTTGAGCACGCCGGGAGGATAAACTGGTGAGAGACGAACGAGCAAGGAGAACACTTGATCCGATGGAAAGAATATGATCAACCCGAAAACTAGAATTGAGTCCACCGGAAAAGAAAAGAGATGAAGAATGACGAACGAGACGAGAATTCACCGGTTGAAATAATTGAGGGAAGACTGAAGAGGCTCCGTACGAATGAAATTGATGCTCAAAAGAGACTCAAACTCCGG
>NC_057804.1:61033015-61095316 GCF_018294505.1 Triticum aestivum | reverse complement strand
CTCTCTCTCTCTCCTGTTGCTAGAATCTCCTAGATGGATCTTGGTGATACGTAGGAATTTTTTTGAATTATTGCTACGTTACCCAACAATAGTGATGAGGATGGTGTTAAGCCGTTGGATGGCACCAATCCTACGGCTGCCGAGGCAGCGCCTGCTGACGCCTAGCACTTCCCTATTTGTTATCAAAGCTAATAGAAACACAGAAGAGGTCCCAAGCCAGGGGACTCAAACATCATAGAGTTTTTGCGATCTTTAGCGTGAGGATCCGTTTTGCCCTGTGTGATGTACACACGGGACTGCTGCCTCGTTTCTTGTTGATCTGATGCTATACTTCTACTACTATCTTTTCGTCTAAAGTACCGTGAGAGATCGGGTCGCCTACACACAAATTTAGCGCCTCACTATTCTGCCTCTCCCATCACAAGGCGAGCGTTCCGGGTTTCCCCCCCTCGAAAACCAGCATCATCTCCGCAAAAAAAACAGCATAATCTCCGGCCCTAGTTTAGATTCAACGAAAATCAACGAAGAGAAAATTACAGTTTGTTTGCACTAATTGTTGCAAAGTTGTATACTAACGATTGACTCAGAGGTCTTCTAACAAAATTTACATTTATCTAGACTGAGATCTCTACGGGTTCCTCCCCAAACAACTGGAAACATATACATTGGAACGTTGGTGTTCCTGAGTAGAGAGTGATCAGATGCAACTAGCAAGCACTTTGTACATAAAATGCCAATATGACAGAACTGAGTGTGAGTAAAGTTGCAATAAGAAGATTGCCAGACTAGCTTGAGAAAGGAGAAAATTCAGAAGAATCGCTCATTTATCCAAGGACCAACAACTGAACCGAATGTCAAGTGTGAGAGCTCATTTACTGGTAATGTACACAGGAGGCTATGGGCTATCAATACATGTACTGGAGGTCTATGGGCTTTGACCTTTGAGTGTCGAGGTTATAGGCTATCGAATGTCTATACACTATCCAATCACCATCAATGTACGCAGGAGAACTCATTTCCACGCTGAAGCCTTACGTCCGCCGTGGCTTTTCACTCATCTGGACGTGACATTCCCCTGCTTCTGGGATCTGGCTCAGCATGTCGAAGCACCATCTCAGAAGCTGCGCCAAGTTCAAGCTAGGTCTATGGCAAAAGAAAACAAGGAAACAGATAAGCTAGGCACTGAAGGAGCAACAGAAAGGTGAGAGAAACTAAGACAGACTTACCGGGTGTTACTCATTATCATCATATCCGTCCCTGCCAACTCAAAAGTCACATCAACCCCCTGAACACAAACTACTGAGCCAACTTCTTCACGCATCCAGAGGGGGAAACAATCCTGTACAGCCTATAATTTGCACGAAACGGCAATAAGAAACTTCCAAGGAAAAGTGATTTACAGTCGAGCAAAAGGACGCACCTTGGCATCACTTGGGGTGACCGGTTCGATCCGCAGAATTGGGGCCCTCGAACTGTTGGGAGTGGTCGATGAGCGGCAACTATTGTTTCAAGAGGTTCTGAAAATGTTTGGGACAAAATATGAGACAAAAAGTAGCCATAGAAGAAAGGAAACTCAAATATATTGAAGTAAAAACTGTGCAGGCTAAGAGCATGAATTATACAAGGTCTGGACATAACTAACAAAAACAGCAGGCAGAACAAAAACATGGGCCATAGCAGAACAGAAAATTAAATAGGATTAGATGAAAAATAGAAAATTCCAGTCGGATAAAGAGAATCACAAAGTAGCTCCGACGAATTGTGCACGTGCAGAAACTACTGAAGCCGTGGCGTGCTTAGAAGGGATTAGTAAAGAACATCTGATTAAGAATGGACCTATCCATACTGAGAGTGACTTCATGCAGGAGCTTAATGAGATTGGATAAGTTCAGTTCTATATGCAGAGATGCAAGACTGATCCTTCAGAATTTCCAAAATTAAAATATTGGGCAATTGCGTTGCTCATGCTCTAGCCCAGCAAGGTCGTAGGGAGTTGTGTGTGGGTGTTATGCATAGCGTAATCCCAACCTGCATGTCAGAGACTTCCTAGCGTGATTGTAATGAATCTTTGATCCAAAATTAATACACAACCCCAGTTCAAAAGAAAAATAAATCAAATATGTGCAGGCTAAAACAATCATATATTGAAACAGCAGGCAGAACCTACGTTGCGCGGATACTTCAGAAATTGCGCGTATCCAGCCGGATACTGCCCCGATACTCGGATACTGCCCCGATACTTCCTGATACGTATCCCGTAAGTATCCCTCGAAATTTTGATTTAAAAAAAGAAAATAATGTTTGATACTCCTAGGATACTTCTGCGATACGATTTGGATACCTGAAACCCCTTGTTCGACGTGAAATCCCCTTAATAATAAAGGCACACCTTTGAAGATTCCCAACATGGGCGTGAGTTCATGTGAAAACATGTATGTCAATGTTTTTTATTCAATTGAAAGGTGAGCAAGAGAGAGTCGATGCATTGATTGAAACAACAAACCTAGTCAAATCTCACTGCCAATTAATGGAAGTGGACTAAGTGCAAGAAAAGAAAGGGGTAATCGTATTGAGGCATGCTTTGATCTAGAAGCTCCTTAATTTTTTTCTGAGTAAATTCTGGTTTTTACCCTCTATTCTGACATTTTTGACACTAATTACCCTATTTAGCGAGATTTTATCCGTTTTACCCCATTTAGCAAAAGTTCTGCCAGATTTTACCCTGTTTAGCGAGATTTTGTGTTCTGACCGACAAGTTTCAATTGTCTGGTCCAGCTGGCATGCCACATCAATGGTTTTTTATTGCCTATTTTTCTCCCTGCCGAACCAGTCCTCGTAGCTTCTACCGACCAGGACAGCCTGATGGTGATCACTCGCATCGCGTCCAACGCACAACGTGCGAGTCGGCCGAGCGGCGAGCGCCATGCTCGCCTCTACTCGGTTCTCGCTTGCGTTGCTCGCCCCCAATCGTTGCTCAGGATTGTCAAGCAGTGGCGACGATGACGGCGACGGTGGCGGGTGCTGAGGTCCTGGCCATGCGCTTTCATACCTCCTCGGGCCGGGTTGTATGGCCACAACATCATGGCAAGAAATGACCTCGTGGAATCCGATGGTCCCGTCAAGTTCGCTGACGTCGGCGTAGTCCTCTGAATTTGATATACTTAAAAAACTAATCATGTATGTGACCGCATCAGGTTGTGCTTAGTTCTTCTTCCTACTTTGGCGACATAGCAGGGACCCTATTAGTCTGTGCTCAGTTGATGGCGGTTCTATGGCGACGTCTGGTCCAACAAATCAGCGAGGTTGGTGAACAAACAAGCCCTCTCAGTCATACCCCATTCCACATGATTTTGACCATCTCTATTACAGCAATTTGTGTATTCTAAAATTTTCCTGACTCATGCATTTGCTGGTTAGGCGTTTAATTCGGACAAAATTAAGATGCTTATTAGAAGATCATGTCTATATATATCACCCTTCTGTAATTGAGGTACATTGATTTAAAGTGTTTTTCAACATTTTGAATATTGGAATTCTTTTACTTCTTCAGTTTGATAAACCTTTATCAGAATATATTTTAGAGTAACCTAGATCTCCTTCAGTGGTTGTAAGGCGCATAGATGGAGGATGATTTTTGTGGTTTGTGACAGCTCCTGGAAGTGATGGAGGACAAGATGATGTTAGCATCCTAGATGGAGAGCTTTGCAAGGTGTAGGAGCTAAGAAAGGTGAAGACTGACAAGGTGTAGGTGCCACTGCTACTGTTTGGTGTATTCTGAAGCTTCTGCAGTTGTGAACTAGTGAAGCTATCTATACATGTGATGTTATTCAGCTGTACTATAAGGTCCTGGTGCTATCTATAAATGGGAAGCATCATTCAACCTGTTTTCAACATGTGAACCCGGAGCAATCTGTAGTCTATATTAATAAATTTTGATGGTAGTGTATTTCCATGATCTGTTGCAAATAATAGGAGAATGATCTGATTTATAAATAATAGGAGAATACCATCAACTCCAAAAATATCAAACATGGTAACACAATTGGACCAGCGTGTCAGAATGCTTATAAAATATTAAACTGGGTAAACTGTGGCAACACTTTTGCTAAATTGGGTAAAACGGATGAAATCTCGCTAAACGGGGTAATTATTGTCAAAAATGTAAAAATAGGGGGTAAAAACCGGAATTTACTCTTTTTTTCTTCATATTTGTAATAATTAATATATGTAACATCTATACATAAACGTATCCCCGTATCCATGTTTTTAGAAAATTGACGTATCGGGCGTATCCCCGTATCGTGTATCCGATAGGTATCCAAGTATCCGTGCAACGTAGGGCAGAACAGAAACATGGACCATAGAGAACAGGAAATCAAAGATTGTGCAAGCGAAGACAGTGTAAAGCAATAGAGAAGAGATTATTTATACCCTGTAATGGTCAGCATCCTGGCTACAATCGGAACTAGTCTCCACAATAAACTGGGGGCCGGTCATGTACCAAGGGACTGAATCAGGATCGCTACAGTGCATGGTATACCAAAGATTAGATAAACAATAGAACAGAACGAGCATAGAAATTGTAAAAAAATAACTCCATACATTTCCTCGTACGAAGCGACATCCTTAGGAATATCAGAGTTACAGTTTTTCACTCCAAATTCCCATATATCCCTAAACATACAACTCTGCATGTGCATAAGAATATATGTAAGCAGTACAGTAATAAATCTGGGTGACGTGGAATCTATTCATGTTAGGATAGTTATAATGCATACAATTTCGTCTCCTCCAGATAGATCATTGACAGCAACAAGGGCAACACCTTCACTCTGCAAAGCGGCTCTAGCGAGCGCCCTCCCAATCTTTCCATAACCTGAGAAGAGAACACTTGGAATCATCATAGGTCTCACTTAATCACACTAAGTACATGACCGAAGTTCTGGAAGTTTACCATTTATTGCAACTTTAATTTTCTGCTCAGCTGCATCATTGAAATCAGAATAGAACGGAGGTGAGAGGGGGAGGGTGTAAGGATTAGAGTCATATACATACTGATAGAGCTATGAACTTCTGTTTGATATTTACCTTCACATTCTTTCTGTTTAGATGACCTGCGATTTCGCTGGGAAGACTTGCCCTATAAGTCAACATGAATACTAATCAGAGGACTGGAATGACATAACAAATAGATAAAAGATCTGTTGTAATATCAGATGGACTCAAAGCATTAATGCACCGACACAAGTGTGCCAGAGAGAAGGAGAACACACGAACAAGAAAGCGGTTCAAGCAAAAAAAAAAGGGCTTGAAGATGATGACTCAAATGTCTGCTATGACAAAAAGAAAATCTACTGTTACTGCAGCCAGAAGGAAAGCACAAAAATGGCAAGAATGTTGATGGTCTCAAGACATGAAGTGTTAACGTAAAATAGCACAACACAAGTGGTCAGTTTGAAGATAATGTAGGGGAAACAAGACCTAATAGAACAAGGAGGATATCCAAAAAAAAAAAAGTTGAGTGGCAGCTTATACAGTGAAAATAACAGACTATTTGTATTTAGGGTCTGAATATTAGCACTATCAGAAGAATGTCAAACTGTAATTATAAGAAATACATTCGTACATGCACCTTTGTGAAAAAAAAATCTTGGTAATAGGTCTTCTATATTAAACGGCCTTTTGAGTTTGCTTTTTTAGGCAAACGGCCTTTTTGGTTTAAGAGAACCATGAGAAAAGTTTCAATACTATAGGCATTGGTTACAACACATTCAAAAATCAACCATTCTAAGTTGACCAACACATATGAACTCAATTTCTATTAAGAAATAGACGCATAAGAAATATAATTTGCTAAGGCATGGTAACAACAAATAAGAGTCTCGGAAAATTATCTCACATGTAAGATATTAATGTTAGCAGGACAATTTGGTGCTGGCTTAATCAATATCTTCGTATTTGGTAGCCACAGTGACAGTTTACTGCATATGCACACTGCAGCAAAAGAAGATGGTCAGCCTTTTGCAGAATTAAACAAACAGATCAATAAAGTAAAAATGAATATTTGGCAACATAATCAAGGAAGAAATGAGCCTTGCCTTGCTCATCTCGCACATAAATCAAGACATCCCTCTCAAAGTCTTGTCCATAGAAACTTTGGTCAGTTTTACTTCCATCTTTTTCTTTCTTCTCAGATTTAGCAGTAAAGCTAGGGTTTGGCCAATATCCGATGTCTCCCTGCCATCTGTCCGAGGTATCTGTGGACCTCAGTACAACCGTGTCACCAGTGGAGGCAGGAAGGGAGATGACACCCGTCCGAAGATATACTGTGGTAACAGAATCCCGTCTCTCTACATCTTGGACATCAACCTCAATGGAGTAGGGATCTGACCCAGAGAAGCGGACTGTCCTCCCTACCACGGTCTCTGAGAATCGGTGGAAAGCTGGGACTCTCACTTCTGTGCAAGAGCGACAATTGTGCACTATGCGAAATAACAAAGAAATAATCAGGATAATTAACTAACAATAGAAGAAAGGATTAATCAGGTGCAGAAGAGAAGAGAAATGGCCCTTTGAAAGAAAAGAAAAGAGTAGCAAGATTCAGTTTCATATACAGAAATAGCATATCTCGCTGGTAACTGCATTTGCCTGTACTTAAAATGCATCTACATCCCACTAATGTTTGTTTTTCTAAGGTCTAAGGAACCAGCTTAATTAGTTGTGGCCACTTATGATCATCTTCCCGGTGAGAACAAAAACGTAGTGCTTAACCAGTTTTCTGCCACGTTTAATCACCAGACGCAAACAATCCACCATTAACTATCCAAAACAATGAAGTTAATGGGCGAAAATAAGGCTATAACAGACATTAGAATTTCCTAATATAAACATGCACCAAAAAGAGTAATCGTGGCTAGTTCTTGAACTCTAAGAACTAACGTGGGAGCACCTATTCCAAGAACGAAATCCAAGAAAAGAGAACAGAAACAACAGAGCAGTCAACAATGTTACTTTCTGTTTCAAGTGTGGCTTGCATTGCACCAAGAGGAGCGACCTTGTCCAGGTCTTGAACTCCAAGAAGCAACGTGGGAGCCGTTCTTGGAATCCAAGAACGAAACCCAAGACAAATACTTACAAGAACCAATGTGGAAGCTGTTCTTGGAATCCAAGAACGAAACCCAAGACAAATAGTTGACGAGAACCAATGCGGAAGCCGTTCTTGGAATCCAAGAACGAAACCCAAGACAAATGCTTGACAAGAACCAACGCGGAAGCCGTTCTTGAATCCAAGAACGAAACCCAAGACAAATGCTTGACAAGAACCAATCCGGAAGCGTTATTGGAATCCAAGAACGAAATCCAAGGAAAATACTTGACAAGAACCAAGAAGAGAGAAGGTTGGTTATGACCTTGGTGGTCATGGACTGTAAGCGTGCACTCGTGCCCTGAGATGTCGTCCATGTGGAGAGCGCCTACAAACTTCAGCCCTTCCGTGCTCTCCGGTCGCAGTTCTCCAGCAGAAGACGCAACCCCGGGCAGAGCCTCGATCTTGACACGGGTGAGCTTGTCGTCGTTGCTGCGCTCGATGCCCCTGATGATGGCGTCGTGGTACGGAAGGAGCAACTGGAGAGTCTTCCCCACCATGCTCTCAGGGAAAGAAGGCATGGGGGAAGACGGCGAGCTCGAGCTCGCCGGAGCAGGGGACTGCATTGGAATTGGAGGGGGGAGGACCGGAGGAGACGAACGAAACAAACTATTTCTTCTGGAAGAACGAGGCGGACGGAGGTGGAAGAAGAGACCTCCTATGTGACGCATTTTGCGTCAAACAGCAGCTTGACGCACAGGGTTGACGCTTGACTGGGCCGGCCCACCAACCCGATCGTCGTTTCGTTTCCTTTCGCACGCGACAAAAAGAGCTGCAAAACCAGCAGTGAGTACCAGGAATCGATCCCATAACCAGAGACTCCAACAACAAGCCATTAGCCACTACACTACACGCCACCAACTGATGATAAAAAGTGCAGAAACATATAAGAACAGACAGCAGGCTTGAGATTTGGAAAACTTTTTAAAAATATTTCTTGAAAATTGCGAGCAGTTTCAAAATGCCGCTTTTTTCGTATTCCATCTTTTTTGGAAAAGTGAAGATATTTTTTAGTTCTGATTTAAAAATGAAACACGAACAAAATTTGCAAACACCAAACAGATTCCATAACCCGAACAATTTTCAAAAATGTTTCTGAAAAACAAACAAATTACCAAAAAGACGAACGTTTTTTTGATATCACGAACATTTTTTAGTTTCTTTTTAGAGTGGGAAAAGGAACATTTTTTAATTCAGCACAAAAAGAATTAAAAGAGGAACTTTTTTTAAAATGCGAACAAAATTTGTACTGTATGCTTTTTGGAAACGTGAACAAAATTTTAAACATGGGAATATTTTTTAAATTGCGAACAAAATGTTGAAATCGCAAACATTTTTTGAAAAATGAACATTTTTCTGAAATGGTGAACAAACTTTGAAAATGAGAATATTTTTTAAAATTCATGAACATTTTTTTAAACATGAACAAATTTGTAGAACTATGAAAATTTTGAAAACAAGAATTTTTTTTGAAATTGTGAACAAATCTTATAAATGGGATTTTCTGAAATTGTGAATGGATTCTGAAAATGATAATTGTTTTTGAAATTCATTTAGATGTTTTTAAGCATGTACATTTTTTGAAAATGTGAACAATTTTTGAAGGAAGAACAATTTTTTATAATTTCAACAAAAGCATTTTTTAAATCATGAACATTTTTTGAAAATGACGAACATTTTTTAACGCACAAACATTTTTCTGGAAAGTTATGATTCTTTTGAACAAAAGCATTTGCAACAGTTTATGAAAACAAGAACATTTTCTGAAAATCGCGAACATTTTTTGGATTTATGTACTTTTTTGAAAAGCGACCATTTTTTAAATTTCGAACATTTTTTATAGGCAAGAACATTATTCTAAATTGAAAAACAATTTCTGAACATGAACTTAGTTTTAAAAAGATAAAATAACCTTGAAAAGGAAAAAAAGAAACAGAAAACGAAAAAACAAAAAAAGAAACAGATAGTATCCTTTTTCTCTTCTTTTTTCTTCTGCTTATTTTTTTTTGTACGTACCTAAACAAGAGTCCCCTAGGGCTTGAACCTAGGGTTTCGACGTCTTCCGGCGATCTCCGCCGGAATCCTACCTCTCGACGCATTTCTCGCGGGCGATTGCTCCCTCCCGCCTCGGGAGGGTCGGGGCGATTCTTCGAGGAGTTTTAGACGGAGTCGAGTTTTTCTGGGAGCGCTGGGGTTTTGTCCCTAGATCGGATCGCGGATATGGCGGATAAAAGAGGAACTCAGAGGGAGAAGATGAAGGAGACGGCGGAGGATCTACTCGCTCGTCTCACCTTGCAGGAAGAAGAAGAGGACGACTTTGTCTGGGAGGAAGAACTACCAGATCAGATGGAGCCGGCGAAGTGGCTGGCAATCGCGAGGGTGCATACGCCAAAAACGTTCAGCCCTAATGCACTGTACGGTGACATGAGAGCGGCCTGGAATCCGGCCAAAACGGTTGTATGGAGGAGGATCAAGGAGAATCTGCTTACGGCACAATTTGGCTGTCTTGCTGATTGGAAAAAAGCCATGCTTGAAGGACCATGGCTATTCCGAGACCAAGCGGTGATTCTAGAGGAATATGATGGTTTCAAAAGCCCAGACTCGTTCAAGCTGGATAAGATTGAAGTATGGGCTCAGATCCACCGCCTGCCGGATAACTTTCTGATTGAGCCAGCTGTGAAGGGGATGGCGTCACGGATTGGTGAGGTGATGGAGGTGCAGCTGAAATTGCCTGCTGGTTTCTTCGGTGAATTCGTAAGAGTCAGGATCAAGATTGATGTGAATGCAAAAATCAAAAGATTTGTGACAGCAAGGAAAGGTGGGGAGAGGGTCAAATATCAAGTTAAGTATGAGAAACTTCCTATCTTCTGCTACCACTGTGGTGAATTTGGTCATTGGCATGAGGAGTGTGGAGACGGAGTGCATGATGAAACAACCTTTGAATGGGGCGATTTTGTGTTGGCAGAAAATGTAAGGGGCCGTACAGCAGGGCGAGGAACTACCTCGCAGAGAGGTAGAGGAGACTATGCAATGGGGGGACGTGGGAGGGGGAGGGATCAGTACAACCCGAACCAAAGCTGGCGTTTTAACGCTAGGCCACCGCAAACCCCTGCAGCCGCTTCTGGTTCGATGGGGAGATCGCAGGAAGATGAAGGGGAAGATGATGTGCCCAATCCACACCAAAGTGAGCAAACCCAGGCTCAAATTCAGAAGCAGAAGGGTCGTATCCCGGAAGGTCTTGATCTGGTAAAAGTGACCAAAAGCACAATGGTGGACATGCATAATGAGACTGCAGGGACGTCGCTCAAACGTTTCTCGGCGGACAGCATCATTGCTCCTAGTTCGGGGCCAGCTGATAATGTAGAAGGAGGGAAAACTGCAGAGGGGGTGGTAACAGCACTTGTGGCTGCGGAAACCCCAAAGGGAGTGCCTCCTCCACCTCCAGTGTATGTTTCCCCGAGGAAGGAAGTTAAGAGGCCAAAGAAGGGCGATGGCAAATGCAGGAGTCTGGATATTGATGCGGGAGGCAGTGGCGAAGTGATAAGTGATGACAGGATGAAAGGTAACATGGCAGACAATCATAGATCGGCGGGCTCCTCTGTGGAGTACCGCCGGGAGCAATGAGTATCATATGTTGGAATTGTCGGGGTGCGGGCAAAGCCTCGACAATTCGCGAGCTTCGCGAAGAAATTTGCCCCGACGGTGCTATGCATAGTGGAAACGCAAATATCGAAAGCACGTGTCGAAAACCTTGCTGGTACTTTAGGTTTCAATTATGCTTATGCAGTTAGTAGTGTTGGCCGTAGTGGAGGCATGGGTATGTTCTGGAATGATGGAATAAAGCTTGATGTGTTTGGTTATTCTGAGTACCATATTGATGCATCTGTTTCCATTCCAAATCAGGAGGAATGGCGTTTGACTTGTGTTTATGGCGAAGCACAAGTCGCGGAGAGATACAAGACTTGGGACCTTCTCAAGTCGCTCGTGTCAGCGAGTTCCCTACCATGGTTGTGTATAGGAGACTTCAACGAAGTTCTTCACAATTATGAGCATGTAGGGGCAGGACAACGGAGGCGGTCACAAATTCAAGGATTCAGGGATGCGATTGATATATGTGCTCTCACTGATATAGGATATAATGGAAAACGATGGACCTTTGAAAAGAAAACTTCGGGAGGCGGATATTGTAGGGTACGTCTAGATCGAGCCCTAGCAAATACGGAGTGGCTTTCAATCTTTCCACATGCAACCCTGCACCATGAAACGGGGGCGGCGTCGGACCATTGTCCGATCAGGTTGCAACTAGAGCATACCACTCCACAGCAGATGGTCTCAAAGCTGTTTCGCTATGAGGTATACTGGGAGAAGCAAGAAGATTTTGGCTCTTCTCTCGAGGCAATGTGGAAAGGATCAGCCGATGGTATGACTGTTGAGCAGATTAGCAGCAAACTTTGTAATCTGTCGGCTTCTTTGAAGCAGTGGAGTGGAGCAACAATTGGCTGCGTGCCGAAAGAGATAAAGAAGTTGAAAAAAGAGTTGACAGTTTTGCAAAATGACCCCCAAAGAGTAGCACCATCACATGCAGAGATAAAAATTATTGACCGTCTTGTTGAGCTGTATCACATGGAAGAGATCAAACAGAGGCAGCGATCCCGAGTGGAGTGGCTTAGGGATGGGGACAAGAACACCAAATTCTTCCAAAGACGAGCTAGTATGCGTCGCCGTAAGAATACAATAAAATCCCTTGAACGTCCGGATGGATCAGTAACAACCGATGAAGCGGAGATGGCTTCAATCACAACCGAGTTTTATAAAAACCTGTTTAGATCAGGGGGCACCAGCGGTATGGATAAAGTACTAAACTCGGTCCCAGTCAAAGTCACGCATGCGATGAATGTGGGACTTATGGCTCCTTATACGGGTGAAGAGGTGAAAAGTGCCCTTTTCCAGATGTATCCTACTAAGGCCCCTGGGCCTGACGGATACCCAGCTCATTTCTTCCAAAGGCACTGGGAACTGTGTGGTACGGAAGTGACCAATGTTGTTCTTCGCATCCTTCGTGGGGAGGAGAGTCCTGAGGTGATTAATGAGACTTTCCTGGTTTTGATTCCAAAGGTAAAGGACCCCACCAATCTTGCTCAATTCAGACCAATTAGTTTGTGCAATGTACTTTATAAAATTGCTTCGAAGGTCCTATCTAACAGACTCAAAAAGATACTCCCTGATATTATCTCTGAAGAGCAGTCTGCTTTCGTCCCCGGTCGGCTAATCACAGACAATATCATTACTGCTTATGAATGCTTACATTTTATGAAGAGGAACAAAGCTAAACGCAACAGATTCTGTGTTGTTAAGTTGGATATGATGAAGGCATACGACCGTGTTGAATGGAATTATTTGGAAGCTATCATGATCAAGATGGGTTTTGCGCCATCGTGGGTGGCTTCGGTCATGAGGATGGTCACATCGGTGAAATTCTCTGTCATGTTTAATGGTGGTAAGCTTGAGCAATTTTCACCATCCAGAGGAATCCGTCAGGGAGACCCTATTTCTCCATACCTGTTTTTGCTAGCAGCGGAGGGCCTTTCGTGCCTTTTTAAAACCCAAAATGAATCATCACACCTCACCGGAATTCGAGTTGCTCTGACGTCACCGCCGGTAAGCCACTTGTTATTTGCTGATGATAGCCTGCTGTTTGTCAAAGCCAGTTCTGTTGGAGCAAATGAGCTGTCGGTCTTGATGGAGGACTACTGCAATGCTTCCGGACAAAGGATAAATCTAGCAAAATCCTCAATCTTTTTTAGCAAGGGGTGCCCTGCCACTTTGAAAGCTGAGGTAAAGAATGTTTTGAATATTGCAAATGAGTCCCTCTCTGATAAGTATCTGGGTATGCCTTCTGATGTGGGGAATTGTAAGAATGGAGCCTTCAAATTTCTGAAAGACAGAGTATGGAACAAGGTTAAGGGATGGATGGAGAAGCTATTGTCAGCGGGAGGGAAAGAAATTCTTATAAAGTCCGTTGCTCAGTCAATCCCAGTTTACTCTATGTCCTGCTTCAGGCTGCCCCGAGGTCTATGTGAACACATAAATACTCTGATCAGGAAGTTCTGGTGGGGCAGTAAGGAGGGAAAACGGAAACCAAGCTGGGTCTCGTGGAGCATAATGACACAACCAAAATATTGTGGAGGCTTGGGCTTTCGAGATATAGAGCTTTTTAATCTCGCCCTCTTGGCTAGACAGGCATGGCGAATCCTGATGGAACCGGACTCACTTAGTGCTCGACTTTTGAAGGCCAAATACTACCCTACAGGGGAGTTTCTGCGAGCTGAGCTGGGATCGGCTCCGTCACAAATCTGGCGTGCTATCATTGACGGTAGGGAGGTCCTTACTCAGGGTTTGATCCGACGGATTGGAGATGGGCATACCACCAACATATGGCGTCACAATTGGCTGCCTAGACCCTCGAACATGAGGCCGATAACGAGCAGGGTCGCTCATCCTCCCCAAGAGGTGAGCAACTTAATTTTACCCGGTGCTGAGTGGAACCGAGCGTTGATAAATGAAGTTTTTCTTCCAACAGATGCGGCAGCCATATATTCTATCCCTCTGTGTACGCGGCAAATTGATGATTTCTGGTCGTGGGTACATGAGAGACGGGGTGTTTTCTCTGTCAGATCTTCATATCGCATGTTGGTGGAGACAAAGATGAGAAGAGAGGCCTGGTTGGAGGGGCGTGCGGACTCCTCCGACACGGACAGAGAAAAGCTTTCCTGGAAGGCGATGTGGAGGGTAGATGTTCCTCCAAAACTTAAAAATTTTCAATGGAGATTAGCCCAGCAATCAATACCGACAGCGGATGTTATGCATCATCGAAATATGTCAACGACCACTTGTTGTGGCTTATGCTTATGTGGAGCGGAAGATTCGTGGCAACATTCCTTGCTTCACTGTACTGTTGCAAGATGTGTTTGGGCTCTTCATGACCAGGATCTTGTCGATGCATTGAATAGCATTACAGAACCAGATGCGAAGCGGTGGCTGTTTGCGATTCAGGATATGCTATCTTCTGACGATTTCATTCTTGTTGCCACAACATTATGGGCTATCTGGTATGCGAGGCGACAGGCACTCCATGAACATATTTTCCAGAGTCCGCTTTCGACATACAATTTCATCCTGAAATATATTCGAGAGTTGGAAGATTGCAAGACGAAGAAGAATCCAAGGGTGGTCGCACGAGCTGAATTAGCTCAGCCAAGATGGGTAGCTCCGTCGGAAGGGACAGCAAAACTCCGTGTGGATGGGGCAGTTTCCAGAGATGGTAGCTTTGGCTCTTTCAGTGCTGTATGCAGAAGCTCTTCGGGATCTTTTTTGGGAGCCTCGGCCATCAAGATCGAAGGCATTTCAGATCCAGCGACTTTGGAAGCCTTGGCCTGTCGCGAGGCACTTGATCTTGCTATGGATCTTGATCTTGCTAAAATCCTCATAGCAAGTGACTGCCAAGAGGTGGTGAATGACATAAAAAACTGCACTGGTGGCGTCTATGCTAGTACCATTAGAGAGATAGTGGAGTCAAAGAATACTTTTGATGATTGCTCCTTCATCTTTGAGGGGAGGGCAACGAATATTGAGGCACATAGTCTCGCTAAGCATGCTTTTGGTTTGGATTTCGGGCGCCATGTATGGCTTTTAAACCCTCCAAACATCTCTTGTATCCCTATGAACATTTTTGAATAATTAATAAAGTGTGTTTAGACTCAAAAAAAAAAGCTTATTTCCTTTTTTTCTCTTTTGAAAATCAAAATGAAAAAGTTGAATTTCTCGAACATTTTTTCAAAATATGAACGCTTTTTAAAACAGAGAACAAGTATGAAAACGCGAACAATTTTTTAAAGCACGAACATTTTTTGAATTTTGATAACAAATTTTCAAACAAAGAATAATTTTGAAAAATTCTGAACAAATTTGGGACCACGAACAAATTTTTAAAGAACGAAAGTTTTTTGAATATTAAGAAGAAAATTTTGAAAATGAGAACCAATTTAAAAAAAAACCGAACAAATTTGGAAGCGTGAACAATTTTTTAAAAGCACGCACATTTTTTGAATCTTGAGAACAAACTTTGAAAATGAGAACCTTTTTAAAAAATCCTGAACAAATTCATAAACGTGAACAATTTTTGAAAATACAAACATTGTATGAATTTTGAGAATAAATTTCGAACAACAAGAACATTTTTTCAGAATCCAGAACAAATTTTGAAAACCAAGAACATTTTTTTGCAAATCCGCAAAAAATTCCTAAAAAGCAAAAAACATTTTTCGAATTTGAGGAAGAAAATTTGAAAATACCTAACATTTTTTGAAAATCCAGAACATTTTTTGAAAATTTAGAACATTTTTCTGAAAAAAGCAGAAACACTTTCCTAATTTGAAGAACATTTTTTGAAATCTCAAAACATTTTCTGGAAATCAAAAACATTTTTCTAAAAAGCAAAAACATTTTCTAATTATCAAGAACATTTTTGGAAAATCCTGAACATTTTTTGAGATTTCAAAACATTTTTTAAACAGAAAACAGAAAAAGAAAGAAACAGAAAAGAATAAAAAGAAAAGAAAAGGAAAAAAAACGGTTCAGGGAACCTTCTAGAAGGTTCCCAAAACCGGAAAAAACCGGCTGGGAAAGTCTTGAAGGTTCCCAAAACCGGGATCTGTGAAGCCTGTTAAACAGGCCGGCCCATTTAAATCGCAACGAGCGTCAAATAGGATATTCCGTGTAAGAAACAGAGCGGGGAGGAAAAATATTCAGTTTATAACAGAGCCCAGAACCAAAGTAGACGGAAACGTTAACTGGGCCTGTGCACTTGGGCCGAATCGGTAACCAAATCCCCAAGAAAAAAACATTTTCCGGTGGCCCAGTAAAATCGGCCCGCATTCCCAACCCAAAGAAAAAACGGCGCTTCCACCCGAAAAAAAGAGAGACAGAGACGGCGCTTGCCTGAGATCCCTTGTGCTCCGCGTCGGCGGCCGCAGAGGAGGCCGGCGCCCGGTGGCGATGGTCATCCCGACCACTTCCGCGGAGGCGCCCACTGGCGGAGGAGAGAAGAGGCGAGCGCCCTCGCCCTGCTTCGTTCCTCCGGTGATTGGCGGGGTGGGGGCTCTCCTCCCCGGACTTGTGGGGCCGCAGAGGAGGCCGGTGCCCGGTGGTGATGGTCATCCCGACCACCTCCGCGGAGGCGGCCGCTGGCGAGGGGGAGAAGAGGAGGTTGGCGGGGTGGAGGCTCTACTCCCCGGTCTTGTGCCCAGATTTGGGGGGCGCGCCGACGGCGAGCGCCGCTCCTCGTCATGGCGCTCTGCACAGAGTGGACGGGGTCGAGGCTGTGCCCGCGGGCCACGGGTGTGAGTGGTGAGGAGAGAAATTGTGCTGGTCGTTCCGCTCGGCCCGCATATTAGCCCACCTTTCCCCTCAGGGTACTCCCCCCGTGCTGGCCATTTGGCTACTGTAGCGCTTGTTCACCTTGGACACTAATTCACGTTCATCAGGGTAAGATACATACGGGAGCACCCAGCCTCCTCAGAGATTAGCGATTCCTGGTCGTCGGATGCTTTGTTTGATGCGTTTTAGGCCGTTCGATCACGAGATGGAAGGATCTGGGACGTTGGATCGAAAAGAGACACTGTAGATCGAAACAGTGTAAAAATCTTGTGCCACCGCCTGCTATTCCTGTGTCCCGCCGAGGGCATTTTTGGTGTTTCGCCTGGTTGGAAAAGTGCCCGATAGCACTAGGGGTGAGACCGTGAGAGGCTGAGAGCGAGTTGGGTCGTCCCCTTCCCCTCGAGCCCACTCTCCTCTCCTCCCCGGCGCCGCCAGCCATCCTCCCCGTCCCGCGCCTTCTCCTCCCCACTGTCCGCTCCCTCCCAAAGAAGCAGCAGCCCCCGCCCGTCGCCCAAGAGCCGAAGCCCGCCACCAAGCAATCGCTCCCTCTCTTCTTCCTCCTGCCTCACCTCTCTCTCTCCCCCTCCAAACCCTAGCCCCGCACCAGCCTCCCTGCCCCGCCGTCGTCATCTCCTTCGCCCGGTCGGCCGCCGCCGCACCGCACGAGGTGGGATGCGAGGAGGCAGGCGAGCAGGGGAAGGGGACCAGCGGAGACGCGCGGGTGAGCAGGATAGCTACGCGACGGAGCTGAACGGGACCTCGGACGGAACTGCGTGCCTGTGCCGGGAGCACGGGCAGACAATTGGAGACGACGAGGAGGGCTTCTACGGCGTACTCCAGCTCCGGCGAGGCTCCGGTAAGTCCCTCCACTCATCCACATCCCATCCTCTCTTCCTCACCCCGTCCTATCTCCCTCCCAGATCCACCACGCAGCTATGTAGCTCGCTCAGTCGCCCGGACGCCGACGCCATGGAGGACGCCCCTCCACCCCTGCTCTAGCCTGAAGGTACTCCACCCCTGCTCCATCCCAGTTTTGGTCAAAACTGAATGTTGAATGCTCCTGCTGCATCAAGCTGTTGTTTCACAATTTAAAACTGAGTTTTTAAAATTCTGTTCTGTACTATGGTCTCTCTATTTTGTCAATCTGTTGTAAGCATTTATGTTATGGAGTAAGTTTTAAACAAATTCATTAGAGTTCCAAACCATTAAGTTTTGAACCATTGCAGTAAGTTTTAAACAAATTCAGAAGAGTTTTAAACAAATTACTAGATCATTAAGTTCTGAACCATTGCAAATTCTGAATTTTTTCATCGACGACAATGGCTCCTCCTCTTCCAAATCTAGCCCATCGACGATGATGGCTCTGAAATGAACATGTAACAAAATGAACATGTATGCACAAGTGTCCCTCCTCCTCCAAGTTTGCAGTGTGATACATTACAAGTCTGCAAGTGCTCTGCAATTCTGTTTTTATACCTTGTATGGTGCCTAAGTTACAGTAAGTCAGTGGTTAACTGAACTACTGAAGATTGTACTGAAGATGCATGAGTAATAATAATCTTTTTTTTGTTTTGGAGGTGTTGATTGCCATTGTGCAATTTGATTCAGTTTTAAAATAATGCACGTCTTGGTTTGGTTCAGTTTGAACGTATGTGCAATCAATTGATTTGAAGTAGAGCTGGATTCATGGTGAGAAATGGATTTAAAAATAGAGTTGGATCCATTGTTGTGACTTTCTTGTGCAGCAGAGTTGGATCTTTTTACTCACAACATTTCTTTTGCTCCGATTCAGGTTCATTCTTGTGTATTATTCTTTACTATCAAGTCTGAAGTTAGTGGTTCTTGAGTGAGCTGCGTAAGCTACTACCGGCTGTTATCTGCTCCATCTGTGTGCTGGTGAACAAGTTAATTAAGATCTAAATGTGTTGTCCCAGATCCAGATGGGTTGGTTTTGAGTTATTGTTTGGGTTAGAAAATTTTCAAACCATGCATCTGTTAACATTTAGAGAAAACTACATGTGTTTATTTTGGGTTGTAGTTCATAGAGCACTTCCATGTTGCCGTGGATACTGGGTGCTGCTCTGCCATGCTTATTTGTCTCATTTTGCTTTGTTCTTTTTTGCTTATATGGTGATCTCCTTTTTTCCTTATGTTAGCAGTGAGTTATTTCTGTTTTTCTGGTTTTCCATTGCTCCTAAAATGTACATCAAAATCAGTGTGGCTGTATTCAGAGAGATGAGCTACTATGTAGACATTATTTGTTTTTGTTATGTACTTGGTTACTTAATAATCATTCTTGATATTGAAAAGGGACAGAAATAAGCTGAGTATTGGACCTGACTGAGTAGTGTTTGCTGGTTAACACATCTATGTTACTGGACCTGTTCTTTTTTCTTCCCACAGTTTGTCATCTAAAATGAATTAACCTCGGAAGGGGATTACTCTTCCTCGTTCTGGGCTAGGAATTCGTTGCTATGTGATGCATCGTTTGGTCCTACTCCAGTGTTGTTTTGCCTTCTTTTACTCAGCTCATGTTGCGTTTGGCTTGGAGACTACTGAAATGAAAATGTGTTGGAGCGATTATGTGTTGCAGGTAAAGAAACAAATTTTCATTTCTTTTGGCTTGCTATTAATTGTCACTTGCGTACACATGATTAGGTTGGTCACGGATTTGTGCAGATAGCTAGCATTGCTAATATTGTGTGTTGCTCCAGAAATAGATCAAGTGATACTTTAATTTTTGTTTGTCTAATGATTTTTTGTTACTTCCTTTTGAATGCTTAGCCATGTCGTGTTTCACTCATGTGGAACTCAAGATTCGATAGTAGCGCATAACTCATGATTTGACAAACAGTTAAATTCCTATATTTTAGTATATCTTATTATCTTTCTTATTTCTGTTCCTGAACTGAACTTCGCCATTTTCTACAAAATTATAAGAGCAATGATGGTTTGGACAAATGATTATGGTTGCTTATTTATTTTCTTGGTGCTAGATTACTAATGTAGAGAAATATAATTATATGATTTTACCATTATTATCAGATGAGGAAGTGATAGGTTCGTAAAATGACAATAGTTACCTATCTCTCATCTCTACTGTATTCATGTAAATGCCCATGTCTTTTTCCATTATTTTCAGTTGATATGTTCTTCACTGGACACAAATCATTCTTACTATACTATCAGATATTAATAGCACATGCTCTTTTGAGGGAAATGGGGATGTCACTATCTTTTGGTCTTCTGCCCAGAAATCTTTAGAGTACGTTATCTTTCATCTTCCTAATTATAAATTGTTGGAATTTCTTATGCTTTCAGTGATGCAACTTGATGTTTTATTGTTGTCTTTTGAGGGAAATGGGGATGGCACTATCTTTCGGTCTTCCTAATTAGATATAAGCAACTGCTTACCCACACCGTATAACTTCGGTTTGCTCCCTCACTGCAGCATTACTCTGTTCCATACACTAAGAAGTTTGAAGTGTGTTGATTGCCACTCGCGTTGCTGCTCTGCTTGGAGGCGTCGGCGTCGACTGGAGGAGCGCCGAATCGTTGTCCTCGAGTTCGTGCACTTCAGGAAGAAGACGGCTCAAGGTGAGACGTCACGCATCCGTCGTGCGGAGGTAGAGGTGAGCGCCTCTCCACTTCCCCCATTTCCTCCGTCTCTGTCTGGTCTGATCCTTTTTATTTTGCAGCTTGACATATAGGTTAGTGTGTGTGTGTGTGTGTGTGTGCAGCAGCTCTAGAGGGACCAAGGTCGAGGTAGCCACTGCTCCTGTCGAGGCTAGCCTGCCGTAGGGACGAATCAGGTCCCTAGACCCTTATGAGCCCTAATTTTCATGGAGCAAGGTGCATCTTGCCGCTTTTGCTTTTGGTAAAAAGGAATCCCTATTGTTATGTTGGTAGCCTCTTTGCAAGTTTATTCTGCCTTTTTGACATTTTTTGTTCTATCTTGCTATGCATTGTATCATATTACAGCTGTGTGCTCAAACCAACTGAGCTTAATTCACATATATAGATATTTAAGAATGTGGGGATGATGCCCAATTGGCAAGGTTTGCAATATTGTAGGAACCATTTGGAGATGAGTTGTAGATATTAAGCTATGTAGGAGATGATTTTGAGGTAACAAGCCTTCAGCTTGCTTTCTGTTAACCTTTTTATGCATGGGTTCAGTTTGATGCAATCTAGGCATTATTTGTTGTCGAATGGATTATTTTTTCCTACTAGGTAACATCTGATGCTTGGAATGCATTATTTCTGATGGCCCAGAAAAAAACTCTTTGTACATATTGTTTTGTTTAGATGCATACAAGATGCATGTTTATGCCTCATACCTGCTGATTTATATGACTGAGGAACTCTCTTTCTTCCTAGATGTGCCCATATGCTCTTCATTGATATAGCATCTTCTTACTTGTATATTATTCACATATAGCATCTCATTTCTTGGTTGATTGCTTATATATATATATATATATATATATATATATATATATATATATATATATATATATATATATATTCAACTTCTCTTTCCTGGCATTCACATATTACAAGCTAAATAAAGTTTGTCATTCCTTCTGGCCACTTATAGATGTAACTAGAAGCATGGATGATCTGTGATGCTGGCAATTTTCAGATTGCACCCATTTAATTATAGCACAATATATCACATTTGTGGTAAATTTAGAAAAGCTTGTGCGTACCCTTTTAGTAGTCAATATGGTTCAGATGCAGTATTTTTTATTTCCTTTTTTTGCTTTCAGCACACACATATGGCATTTGAAGTTCTTTATCATGTACGTAGGCACATTAGTTGTGTCACTTACTGATGCTCTTATGGTACACAGTACACTATTAGGGTGTTGGGCCCAGAAAAAGGAAGAGTAATCCTCTTCCAAGGTTAATTTTGTGCCTACTTCTTTATGTACATAACTCATGATTTGACAAATAGTTAAGTTTCCTATATTTTAGTATTTCTTTCTCTTTCTCTTTCCTATTTATGGTTCTGGAACAAAACTTCCATCCTTTTCTACAAAATTAGAAGAGAAAAAAATGTTGACAGATGATTATAATTGCTTATTTATTTTCTTGGTGTTAGATTACTAATGTTGAGAACTATATTTTTTATTGATGGTCGCTCGATGGCGCTGAGCACCATGTGAGGTCATTATAATTCATATATGAGTCAACATATTCTTCCGCTGCTAATTAGAAGTGTTTGGTCTATTTAATTTCAAACATATCTATTATTCGCCAAGGCTCCTGCCTACTTCCATAATGATGCTATCCCATAATTAGATTGGTGTCTAAAACTGAGCCCCCTCTTAACTCCATTTCTCTGCAGTAAATGAAGCCCATAGGTGGAGAAATTTGGACGATCTGTAGTCAAAGGATACCATCAAGCAAGCGGACGCACAAGGAGGGTTGCCCCGGAGTAGAGGTAGAGGACGTTGCCAGCTGCATCTCTCTCTGACCTGAAGCCCACCTTGGCATGGATGTGATCAGCGTTGATCTCCAACATTGGCAAGCATTGTAAGTTCCCTCTTCTTATGTTTCTGGTACAAATATACCACATATATGTTCATATGCAGAAGATAAAGATAGACTATTATCGACGGTTATTTTACTTAGTTGTAGATACTGAATAGTTTGTTTAAATTATGATAGTTTAAAAGAAGTATTATGGTGTAGTGCAGTACTAATTTTAATTTAAAATTGCTGACCTTGCATCATATTTTTGTTGTGTATGTGGGCACTGTGTTCAAGTTGATCTGGAACAATTTGAAGGGTTTCCTCGACACAAAATCTTAAGCCAAGGTTTACTTAAGCACCTCGAATTAAATGTATAGAAGTTTAAAATTGTAATGTTTCAGGTTCTTTGCCACATTATGTATGTTTTGTTAATTTTTTAATAATTGGTCCTATTTGCTATGTGGAACATGTAGCATTTACTTGATCATAATCTAATTCAATTTTTGACCACCGTCTTTTTGGCTCTTGGTTTCAACATATGCAGTATCGGTTAGTCATTGTCTTGACACGACATTTTAGGCAACAGCTCCAACTTCTTGAGCCGTTCTCTGTATATGAATGAGCCTCACCGTTAAATAAATGAACAATGTTTCCTCCATATATGAATGACACAATGACACTATGGATTTTTCCAGTCAACTGATCATCCTAAACCTCATCCTGTATTCAATACATTTATGTTCCATTGCTAACTAACGTTCATTTGTGATGTCTTCCTCAGGATGGAAATGTTCCTCGACACAATGACGAACATCAACCTAGGAACAACCTTTTTATTTTATCTTTTGTTGCCTCTACTGTATTGTTACTGCCACAAAGATTTACCTGGACATGGAGCCATCAAGATGTGTTTAAAAATGGTTACATTATCCTTTTTCTAACCTGATGGTGTTAGAAACATCTTAGCATTCAAGCAGGTTTAGTTCATTGTTTATTAATTCCAATTATGTAAAAAATCACTGATCATCGCTTGACAGAAAATATTTTGATATGCCATCATGTACATGGGCGAAGAACCTGGATGTTATTTACATGTTTTGGATAATTGATGATTCTTTTGAATGAAAAAAATATCAGATAAAAGAAAGCATGTCATAATGCTTATAGATTGAAACTTTGGTTCCTTTTAAGAGGCCCACTTGGATCCTTCCTTTCCAGTCTGCATGAATCTTCCTAATTCGGCAAAGCCTTGAAACATCGATGTTTTTGTGTGACCTAAATGATAACTTCTGCAACACCCAAAACTGTATGCTGCCTTATAGTTTCATGCCTTATAGTTTCATGACGATGTTGAACTACATGTGAATGTTTCTTCCTTTTATTTTGTTATATCATGTTTGAATAGGTACGCTAAACTTGATCCTACTAAATTGAGCATTCACTACTTGGCCATAGCGTTGTGACCGGCGCCCTCGCGCCAAGGTGCGTTTCCGATCTAGTTTACGTTCAGGTGAGGAGCAGATTTGATGTTAAGATACACCGGGTTCAGTTCACTAATACACGAGCGGGACAAATTTCTGAATCCCAAAACGTATTATTTTCTTTTTCTTCAGACTGCCAAGCCGCCGCCAGGGTTCCATCCGCCGTCATCAGTCCCACCTCCTCTCTTACGTAGTAGTGGGGATCTGTCCTCTTCATTCTGTTTTTTAGGGCAACTTTAACGTTGACTCTCAAACCGCCCGCATACATCTGGATCGTGCAGTCCAGACGTGTTGTGTCATCCAACATCGGCATGTATTGATTCGCAGGACGGTCTAGCGTGCTTTCTGCTGCAAACCGGAGACAGACGTGGAGGGCTTTGCGGGCGTCTGAAGCTGAACCGCTCCCAAGCCCGCGTCTGACTACCTGGCACACCAAAAATCCCTCCCTTGTTTGCACGCGATTCCCGCCTGTAATGGTCAGTGCCGCTTCAGAGCGCTAGTGCCGCACACGTGCCTGGCCTGAGGGGACACGACCTTTCACTTGCATCGACATTGAAGCAGTGCGCCGGCTGAGAGAGTGCCGCCAGCGCCGCTTCCCGGTGCAGGCGACTGCTCCGCGTTCAAATGACACCATAGTCGTTCGTCCGTCGATCTAATGCCGACATTAATGACATGTGCTTGCCGAGGAACCTAGTCTAGCGCCAACTGTCGGTCCCTCTGCCACCCACCATTGGCTCGTGACCCGCTATATAAACTGCAGCCCCGGCCATAGACGCATTCATCATTCTCGGTCCTTTCCCCTCTTCCTCACCACTCCCACTATGGCCTCCTCCCATTATGCATTTTATATCATCTTTTGGACTAACCTATTAACCTAGTGCCTAGTGTCAGTTGATGTTTTCTGCTTGTTTTGGTTTTCCAGAAAATCAGTACCAAACGGAGTCCAAATGCTACAAATTTTTTTGACATTTTTTTCTGGACAAAAGAGACCCTAGAAGCTTTGGGAGGAGACTAGATGACAAACGAGCAGACAGCAAGGCAAAAGGGTGCGCCCTGTTACCTATGGGCCCCATATGGCTCCATCTGACCTAATTACACTTCTATAAATTCTCGTATATTGATAAAACCCCAGAGAGCCACTCGAAACAATTTTTCTGCCGCCGCAAGTCTTTGTTCTTCCGCAATCGCATTCGGAGGCATTTTCCGGTACTCTAGGTGAGTCGATCATGAAGGGCTTCTACATCAACCTTACCGCCCTACCGATGATGTGTGAGTAGTTCACCACAGACCTACGGGTCCATAGCTAGTAGCTAGATGGCTTCTTCTCTCTCTTTGATCTTCAATACAATGTTCTCTGTGATCTCCATGGAGTTCTATCCGATGTGATCTTCTTTTGCGGTGTGTTTATTTGGATCCAATGAATTGTGGGTTTATGATCAGATTATTCATCGAAAGTAATTGAGTCGCTTCTGAACTTTATTATGCATGATTATTATAGCTTTGTATTTCTCTCCGATCTATCTGTTTGGTTTGGCGAACTAGATTGATTTATCTTCAGCGGGAGAGGTGCTTTGTAATGGGTTCAATGTTGCGCTCTCGTGGCAGAAGGGGTAGCGAGGCACGTATTTGTATTGTTGCCATTAAGGATAAAATGGTGGGGTTTAATAATATTGCTTGAGTTTACTTTGTCTACATCATGTCATCTTGCTTAAAGCGTTACTCTGTTTGTCATGAACTTAATACTGTAGATGCATGCTTGATAGCGGTCGATTGTTGAAGTAATAGTAGTAGATGCAGGCAGGAGTCGGTCTACTTTGTCACAGACATGATGCCTATATATATGATCATTGCCATGAATAACGTCATAACTATGCGCTTTTCTATCAATTGCCCAATAGTAATTTGTCTACCCACCGTATGTTATGTGTTCGAGAGAGAAGCCTCTAGTGAAAACTATGGCCCCGGGTCTACTTTAATCATATTATAAAACCAAAAAAACCTTTCTGCAATTTATTTACTTTTATTTTGTTTTATAATTTATCTATCTACATGTACAAGATTTGACCCTTGCAAGTAACAAGTTCAAGGGGATTTGTAACCCTCTTGCCCGCGTTGGGTGCAAGTATTTGTTTTTGTGTGTGCGGGTGATGTTCACTGCGTGGTTCTCCTTTTGGTTTGATAACCTTGGTTCTCATTAAGGGAAATACTTATTCGCTACTATATTGCTTCACCATTCCTCTTCGGGGAAAATCCCAACGCAACTCACAAGTAGCACAGGCCGACACAGCCTATGAAGGAAATGTGCCCTAGAGGCAATAATAAAGTTGTTATTTATATTTCCTTATATCATGATAAATGTTTATTATTCATGCTAGAATTGTATTAACCAAAAACTTAGTACATGTGTGAATACACAGACAAACAGATTGTCCCTAGTATGCCTCTACTTGACTAGCTTGTTTATCAAAGATGGTTATGTTTCCTAGCCATACACATGTGTTGTCATTTGATGAACGGGATCACATCATTAGAGAATGATGTGATGGACAAGACTCATCCGTTAGCTTAGCACTATGATCGTTTAGTTTATTGTTATTGCTTTCTTCATGACTTATACATGTTCCTCTAACTATGAGATTATGCAACTCCTGAATACCGGATGAACACTTAGTGTGCTATCAAACGTCACAACGTAACTGGGTGATTATAAAGAGGCTCTACAGGTGTCTCCGATGGTGTTTGTTGAGTTGGCATAGAACGAGATTAGGATTTGTCACTCCGATTGTCGGAGAGGTATCTCTGGGCCCTCTCGGTAATGCACATCACAATAAGCCTTGCAAGTAATGTGACTAATGAGTTAGTTGTGGGATGATGCATTACGGAATGAGTAAAGAGACGTGCTGGTAACTAGATTGAACTAGGTATGGTGATACCGACGATTGAATCTCGGGCAAGTAACATACCGATGACGAAGGGAACAACGTATGTTGTTATGCGGTTTCACCGATAAAGATCTTCGTAGAATATGTAGGAGCTAATATGAGCATCCAGGTTCCGCTATTGGTTATTGACCGGAGAGGTGTCTCGGTCATGTCTACATAGTCCTCGAACCCGTAGGGTTTGCACGCTTAACATTCGATGACGATTGGTATTATGAGTTTATGTGATTTGATGTACCGAAGGTTGTTCGGAGTCCCAGATGAGATCACGGACATGACGAGGAGTCTCGAAATGGTCGAGAGGTAAAGATCGATATATTAGAAGGCTATATTCAGACATCAGAAAGGTTCCGAGTGATTCGGGTATTTTTGGAGTACCGGAGAGTTACGGGAATTCGCCGGGGGAAGTAGTGAGCCTTAATGGGCCATACGGGAAAGGAGAGAAGGGCCTCAAGGGGTGGCCGCGCGCCCCCCATGGGTTGTTCCTAATTGGACTAGGAGGGGGCGGCGCCCCCTCCTTCCTTCTCCCCTCTTCCTCCTTCCCTTCCTTCTCCTAGTTGGAATAGGAAAGGGGGGTGAATCCTACTTGGACCGGGAGTCCAAGTAGGACTCCCCCTTTTGCGTGCCCCCCTTGGTAAGGCCTCCTCTTCCCCCCTCCTTTATATACATGGGAGGGGTGTCGGTGTCAAAACCGGCAGATCTCGGGTAGGGGGTCCCAAGCTATGTGTCATGGATCGATGGGTAACAGGAGACAGGGGACACAATGTTTACCCAGGTTCGGGCCCTCTCTATCAAGGTAATACCCTACTTCCTGCTTGATTGATCTTGATGAATATAGGGTTAAAAGAGTTGATCTACCTCGAGATCATATGTTGTGGTCTAAGACCTAAAGGTATGATGAGTAATGTCATAATAATCTATCGAGTAGCCTGGCCTTGGTTTATATAATGCACCAGAGGCCTAGGATAACAAGAGTCCTAGCCGAATATGTTGGTGGATAGGAGTCCTTCTCTTGATCACCAAGTCTTGTGGAATACTCCTTGTATGCGGCATGGGCTGCTCGAAGTGGCCCATGAGTGAACCGCCATGGGGGTCCTCGGCCCGATCCACCTAGTCGGGAGACGATGTGTTGAGTACCCCCTAGTACAGGACACCGTCAGTAGCCCCCTGAACCGGTCTTCAAGTTGGGGACGCTCCTTGATCCTTTCGAACTGTTCTTCATCTTCAGTCGTCGGTCTTGAAAACTGGTTCGACAAATCTTCTCATCTTCTTGAGGATCGCCGAAGTGAATCCGAAGAGTTTACACGTCGGGTATCCGAGGAGCCCCTTTAAGTTATCGGCCTTTATCAATGCCTTGTTATTTTTATGCCACGCCTCGGGTTTGAAGTTATTTTTATGCCACGCCTCGGCAGTGTCCTCTTGTGTCCGGGCTCCAATGTCGGACTGTATTCGAGGTATCTTTCGCAGCCGAGCACCAACGCCAAACCGCTTTCGAGCTCCAACGCCGGACTGTGTCCGAGCTCCAACGCCGGACTATGTCCAAGCTCCAACACCGGACTATATCCGAGGTGTCATAGATCACCTTGGTTTAAAAAAGTTGAAGGAGTTTAGCCGAGCTTAATGCCGGAAATGCCCTCTATGGAGCCAGCCACTGACGCCCGAGCTTTATGCCGGACTGCTTCCGAGGTGGTGCACCACCCCGACTGCGGGCTGATTTTTCGTCAATATTTTTGATTGGTGCAATTTATTCTCTGCTGAGATATATTGCCAGTAGCCCTCAAGGTATGTATCAGTCAAAACCTGAGATGCACCTGAAGGATGACATAAGACCACTGATCCCAGTAGCCCCTGAGACTCAGGTTGATTCGCAAAATCGTCCTGAGGATCAACTCCTAGCTCGGCAGAATACTTCGGGACACAAAAAGCGGTGTGCAAAGTCCTCGAGACTCAGGTTGGGTGTGGCCGACCAACCTGAGGATCATAATCACCTCGAAAACTATATTGCACTTAAATTTTCTACATTGGATTGCCAATGCAGTAGCCCCCGAGACACTGGTCGGGTGGCAACACCAGATCAGGGGATCGATGTGCCCCTTTAATATTTATAAATAATGAGCGTGAAGCCCAGTAGCCCCCGAGCCTTAATGTGGGCACGGGTGGCCGAATTAAGGATCAATATCCGGAGTAAAATCACAAATTATGTGTAATGATTCTATGTATCCAAGTACTTGACATCATTAATGCTCGGATCCGCATTGTCCAAAACTTTGTTGACCGACCATCGGCTTCGACCTCCTCGGCTAGTAGCTGGGGAGTGTTTGTCCTACTTTATTAAGCCTTTATACGGGCAAAGGTTTACGGCAAACAAGGCAATCCAGTCATACGGTTTTATAAACAAAGGTACGCGGAGAGATATGGTGTATTACTTTTTAATGTAAGAAACATTTTCCAAAGAAAATAGTCTCGCTATCGGTCCCTTTCTTTGGGTCGTCATGCTTATCATGATCATGAAACCTCACCTCCGATCAATGTGGGAGGAAAATATTGAGGATTTAGGTCGGGGAAAGTTCCCGAACTCTATGGTATTAATGAACCAAAATTTTCAATTCCGTCGTTGCCGACCAATGTGATCCTTTAAGATTGCTAGCTTTCGGCTTCACCTAGTCTGAGGGACTAACTCGGATGACTCGGTAGTAACAATCATAGAGGTGCTCCCTTTACCGCCTAGCCGAACAATCGGGAACGTAGGGGTAAGCACAGGAGCCAGGCAGCCCAGCTTGACCAAAATCTTAAGTCAAATTGATGCATATTTATGGCTTTACAACGATGATTACGGAAGGAGGCTGAGGGAGTTCCGGACTAGGGGGTGTCCGGATAGCCGAACTATCATCATCGGCCGGACTCCAAGACTATGAAGATACAAGATTGAAGACTTCGTCCCGTGTCCGGATGGGACTTTCCTTGGCGTGGAAGGCAAGCTTGGCGATACGGATATGTAGATCTCCTACCATTATAACCGACTCTGTGTAACCCTAGCTCTCTCCGGTGTCTATATAAACCGGATGGCTTTAGTCCGTAGGACGAACAACAATCATACCATAGGCTAGCTTCTAGGGTTTAGCCTCCTTGATCTCGTGGTAGATCTACTCTTGTAACACACATCATCAATATTAATCAAGCAGGACGTAGGGTTTTACCTCCATCGAGGGGGCCCGAACCTGGGTAAAACATCGTGTCCCTCGTCTCCTGTTACCATCCGCCTAGACGCACAGTTCGGGACCCCCTACCCGAGATCCGCCAGTTTTGACACCGACATTGGTGCTTTCATTGAGAGTTCCTCTGTGTCGTCACCGATAGGCTCGATGGCTTCTTCAATCATCATCAGCGACGCAGTCCAGGGTGAGACCTTCCTCCCCGGACAGATCTTCGTATTCGGCGGCTTCGCACTGCGGGCCAACTCGCTTGGCCAATTGGAGCAGATCGAAAGCTACGCCCCTGGCCGTCAGGTCAGATTTGGAAGCTTGAACTTCACGGCTGGCATCCGCGGGGACTTGATTCTCGATGGATTCGAGCCACAGCCAAGCGTGCCGCACTGTCACGACGAGCATGATTTAGCTCTGCAACCGGACAGTACCCTGGAGGCCGCACTCGACCCCGCTCCGATCTTCAATTCGGAGCCGGCTGCGCAGGTCGAGGACGGATGGCTAGACACCGCCTCAGGGGCTGCAACCTCTACGGTGATAGAGCCGAACACTGACCTTGTCCCTCATGAAGCTCGTGACTCCGAGGTGCCGGACTCATTGCTGGACTCCGAACCTCCCGCGCCCCCTCCGATCGGATCTGATTGGGCGCCGATCATGGAGTTCACCGTAGCGGACATCTTTCAACACTCACCTTTCGGCGACATCTTGAGTTCGCTAAAGTATCTCTCGTTATCAGGAGAGCCCTGGCCGGATTGCGGTCAGGACAGTTGGGATGTGGACGACGAAGAAATTCAAAGCCCACCCACCACCCACTTGGTAGCCACTGTCGACGATCTAACCGACATGCTAGACTACGACTCCGAAGACATCGACGCTATGGACGACGATGCCGGAGACGACCAAGAACCAGCGCCCACTGGGCACTGGAAAGCCGCCTCATCATATGACATATACATGGTGGATATCCCAAAGGATGGGAATGGCGAAGGAACAGCGGAGGATGACCCCTCCAAGAAACAGCCCAAGCGCCGGCGTCAGCGGCGCCGCTCTAAATCCCGCCACAGCAAGAACGAAGATTCCGGCACCGGATATAATAATACACCGGACAGTGCCGAAGACAACCCACTCCAGCAAGATCCAGCGCAGGAGGACGGAGACGCCAGCCCTCATGAGAGAGCGACAGAAGAAGAGGTAGAGGATTACATGCCTCCCTCCGGAGACGAGGCAAGCCTCGACGATGATGAATTCGTCGTACCTGAGGATCCCGTCGAACAAGAGCGTTTTAAACGCAGGCTTATGGCCACGGCGAACAGCCTCAAGAAAAAGCAGCAACAACTTAGAGCTGATCAAGATCTGCTAGCCGACAGATGGACTGAAGTCCTCGCGGCCGAAGAGCACGAGCTTGAACGCCCCTCCAAAAGCTACCCTAAACGCAAGCTGCTCCCTCGATTAGAGGAGGAGGCATATGAACCCGCATCACCAGGAGACAATACGGCTGACCGACCACCCCGTGGTCGTGACAGAGAGGCTTCTAGGCCCTTCACTAAACTCGTACCCCGACATCGCTCGAAAAGCACAAGGCCACAGGGGAATGCTTCGGACTTGTGAGATATATTGGAGGATAGGGCAAGACAATCAAGATCGATCTATGGATCGCGTGGGCGCCCCATGATACGTGACGACCACCGTCGCGCCGGACACAGTAAGTCCGGCCGGGCCGAACAAAATAGACAAAGCTCTTTCGAGCTTCGTCGTGATATCGCCCAGTACAGAGGCGCCGCACACCCACTATGCTTCACAGACGAAGTAATGGATCATCAAATCCCCGAAGGGTTTAAACCCGTGAATATTGAATCTTACGATGGCACAACAGACCCCGCAGTTTGGATCTAAGACTATCTCCTTCACATCCACATGGCCCGCGGTGACGATCTTCACGCCATCAAATATCTCCCCCTCAAGCTTAAAGGACCAGCCCGGCATTGGCTTAACAGCTTGCCAGCAGAGTCAATTGGGAGTTGGGAAGACCTGGAAGCCGCATTCCTCGATAACTTCCAAGGCACATATGTGCGACCACCAGACGCTGATGACCTCAGCCACATAATTCAGCAGCCAGACGAATCGGCCAGACAATTCTGGACACGGTTCTTAACCAAGAAAAACCAAATCGTCGACTGTCCGGACGCGGAGGCTCTTGCAGCCTTCAAGCATAATATCCGCGACGAATGGCTTGCCCGGCACCTGGGATAGGAAAAGCCGAAATCCATGGCAGCCGTCACATCACTCATGACCTGCTTCTGCGCGGGTGAGGACAGCTGGCTAGCACGCAACAACAACCTCAGCAAAAATTCTGGCAGTCCGGATATCAAGGACCGTAATGGCAGGTCGCGTCGTAACAAAAACAAACGCCGCATTAACAGCGACAATAGTGAGGATACCGCAGTCAATGCCGGATTTAGAGGCTCTAAACTCGGTCAGCGGAAAAAGGCATTCAAAAGAACTACTCCGGGTCCGTCCAATTTGGACCGAATACTCGACCGCTTGTGCCAGATACACGGCACCCCCGAAAAGCCAGCCAACCACACCAACAGGGACTGTTGGTTATTCAAGTAGGCAGGCAAGTTAATTGCTGAAAACAATGACAAAGGGCTGCATAGCGATGACGAGGAAGAGACCCGACCGCCGAACAATAGAGGACAGAAGGGTTTCCCCCCACAGGTGCGGACGGTGAACATGATATACGCAACGCACATACCCAAAAGGGAGCGGAAGCGTGCACTCAGGGATGTATACGCGATGGAGCCAGTTGCCCCGGAGTTCAATCCATGGTCCTCCTGCCCGATCACTTTTGACCGAAGGGACCACCCCACCAGTATCCGCCACGGCGGATTCGCCGCATTGGTTCTAGACCCAATCGTCGATGGATTTCACCTCACCAGAGTCCTGATGGACGGCGGCAGCAGCCTGAACCTGCTTTATCAGGACACAGTGCGCACAATGGGCATAGACCCCTCAAGGATCAAACCTACCAAGACGACCTTTAAAGGTGTCATACCAGGTGTAGAAGCCAATTGTACAGGCTCAGTTACACTGGAAGTGGTCTTCGGATCCCCGGATAACTTCCGAAGCGAGGAGTTAATCTTCGACATAGTTCTGTTCCGCAGCGGCTATCATGCTCTGCTCGGACGTACCGCGTTTGCAAAGTTCAACGCGGTGCCGCACTACACATACCTTAAGCTCAAGATGCCAGGCCCTCGAGGAGTCATCACGGTCAACGGAAACACTAAACGTTCTCTCCGCACGGAGGAACATACAGCGGCTCTCGCGGCAGAAGCACAGCCTCTTAAGGCAATTCTCGAGTCCGGCCATTAAGCGGCCGGACACAACTAAGCGCGCCCAGAGTAATATACAATAAGACCACCTGGCACGTTCCGAGCACGCGTAGCAGTGCGGCCCCAACCCCAGCCCCTGTAAAACGTCAAGACAGATCCTTCGCGTACACCATTACGCTCTGAAGATGCCATGGGCATGGGGAGAGGGGCGCGACCACGATAGGCCCAGACTACGGCTCAACCACACCAGGGGCTCTCAAGTGTGTTGTTCTTTTTTGCTTTTTCTTTTTTTTACTCACAGGACTCCGTTCGTCAGAGGCCCTGTCCGGCAGCAGACCTGCCGAACTCACGATGCAACAGTCAGGGAAGGATAAAGGCTACAACGAATATCCAGGTGGTCTCCATTATGAGCATTTAATCCGTTTTACGCACCATTCCGTAGCCTACCCCTGGAGGGGGACATGTTTAATAGTCCCATCCCTTGCTTATCGCACCATTTGTATCGTTCTGCACTTACAGCAGTTTGTCTTGAAAAAGTAATGCAGCACCTTTTTGCTTCCAATTGCATTTCTCTTTTATACATATGTTCATTTGTAACATTACGCATCCGTACGTTTTGGTATGGGTAAATACACCAGGGGCTTATGTTTCCCGCATCATGGTGTGATAAGTCCGAACACTTTCACAAGTGCGGCACCCCGAACTTATAGCATTATATGCATCAGCTCTGAATCATGTCTTGGGTCAATAGTTGGGTTTGCCCAGCTCCCATGTTTTGGTACCTTACGTTCCGTTGCATCGGCTAAGGTAGCACTGGGAGAACCACTGCGATTGCGCCCCAGTTGAGCTGGGTTAATGCCTCAGTGGAGAAAGCTAAAACTGACCATCATGATGAGGCGAGAGCTGGTCGCTGTTCGAGAGGTTTTTTGCGAGTCCTTAAAGACTTATGCCGCTTAGAGCGAGGAGCCGACTTTGTCCGGCCCAGGCGTGGATAGTGCCCCAAATTCGCCTTCCGAAGACTAGGGGCTTCGCCGAAATTTAAAATTATAGAATTCTTTGGCTAAGTGAGAGTGTTCAAGCATTATAAGTCTGGTTGCCTTGTTCGTTGTGTTGAGCGCCTCCCTAGATGGACCCAAATATGGGAACAAGAGTGCTCAAATTTATCCCGAACACCCCAGCACTCGTGGCATGGGGGTTGAAGCCAACGACTTGCCATCTCTCAGATTTGATAAACAGCCGCACAGAAGGTAATATTTTAAATTAAAAAGCGTTGCTTAGCGCATATGAACTAAGTTTTCAGCGCATAGGATAACAAAACGCGAGTCTACTCAAATATTACATCTTTGGAGCACTCGCCCGCAATAGTGCGGGCACCCTTCAGCACACTCTTATAATACATCTCGGGCGTGCGATGCTCCTTGCCCTCCGGTGGCGGGTCCGTCACGAGCTTCTGGGCATCCATCTTTCCCCAGTGCACCTTTGCGCGGGCAAGGGCCCGACGGGCACCTTCAATACAGGCGGAGTGCTTGATGACTTCAACCCACGGGCACGCATCCACCAGCCGCCGCACCAGGCCGAAGTAGCTCCCAGGCATGGCCTCCTTAGGCCACAGCCGAACTATGAGGCCCTTCATGGCCTATTCGGCCGCCTTGTGGAGCTCGACCAGCTGTTTCAGCTGGTCGCTAAGGGGCACCGGATGTCCGGCCTCACCATACTGAGACCAGAAGACCTTCTCCGTCGAGCTCCCCTCCTCGGCCCGGTAGAACACGGCAGCATCGGACACGCTGCGAGGAAGATCTGCGAACGCTCCTGGAGAGCTCTGAATTCGGGTAAGCAACAGGTAATTAACACTCACATGCTTACTTTGCATGAAAAAGGCCTTACCCGCTGCTATTTTCTTCAACGCCTCGATTTCCTGGAGGGCCTTGTAGGCTTCGGCCTTAGCGGCTTTTGGCACTCTCAAGAGCCGTTGCAAGCTCAGACTCTCGAGTCTTCGAGTCACGCTCCAGGCTCTCATGTTTGTTCACGAGATCCTGGAGCTCTTCCTGTACCTCCGCCACCCGCTCCTCCTGCTTCTCTCGCTCGGTGCGCTCCGCGGCCGCATTGCGTTCGGTCGTGGCCACCGCCTCTTTCAGGGTCGCCACCTCGTTAGTGGCCACTGCAATACCCATGTTATCCTTGTCATTCTTTTTGCAACCAAAATCCTTTTCTGTAAGGTACAATTTTAATAAGGTGTTACTCACCTTCCTTGTCCTCGAGCTGCTTCTTGGCACGGCCGAGCTCGTTCTCGGACCGCTCGAGGTTTTCCTTCAAAGTATTGACCTCCGCAGTCAGTGCGGCAGAGGTCAGTAGCGCAGCCTGCAATCCCATATCGACATATTTTTTATGACTCCTGCGTATATCTTCTTAGATCCTCAGTCCGGATTTTCTTTCCTAACACCGAACCGAGCATCAGGGGCTACTGTCTATGCGGTACTATTTTACATATCTCAAAATTCTTACCTCAAAGCCTGTTAGAAGGCTGCTGCAGGCTTCGGTCAGCCCGCTCTTGGCGAGCTGCACCTTCTGAATCACTGCACTCATAACAGTGCGGTGTTCCTCTTCAATGGAGGCGCCATTGAGCGCCTCCAGCAAGTTATCCGGCGCCTCCGGTTGGACAGAGGCTGCCGGCGTCACGGTCTTGCCCTTCTTACGAAGGGGTCACCCGCCGGACTCCGGAGCCACTATGGGTTCCGAGGCCGAGTCCGGTGCAAAGTCCGGGAGGTTGTCTTGCGACACCTCCGGGGCCTCCTCCCCCTGGTGAGTCCCTTCCCGGGACCCCACCTCGGCATCGTCCGCGTCACGGGGGGTGGAGGCGGTCGGAATAGAATCCATATGTGACGCACCTAAGGAGCCGCTCGACGAAGCGGGAAGATCATCCTTGGGCGGACTGCGAGGTTGTATGCGGCATTAGAGAGAACATTATGTGGCGAAATAATCATGAAGCCATTCGGGAGTCCGGATACTTATGATCTCGCCGGAGGCTTGGCCCTTGGAGGCCAGTCCTCGTCGTCGTCACTGGCATTGGCAGAGCAGTGGGGAAAGAGTTTTTCCCTTCTTGGACCCTTCGGCCTCCCTCGTAGGGGAAGATTTCCTTTTCTTCCCTCCCCCCGCTGGGGGAGAGGCTTTCTTCTTCTCCTCCTCACCTTTTTGGGAGGAGTCGGCCTCGGAGTCATCATCGATAACACCTGAAAACGGGAACTCTTTCGAGTACCCGTGGCCTTCTTCTTGGCCTTCTTCTCCGGCACCACGTGGGGTGCCGGAGCCAGCAGCCCCGTCAAGCGGGCGTCCGCTGGGTCCTCTGGCAATGGGGCCGGACAGATAGCCTGTTCGGCCTTCTTCAGCCAGTCCTGTCAAAGGAAAGGGAGTTTAGATCCCACATAGAGTCAAACTATGGAAAACAAGCGTCCCATAAAGGACAAAATCACTTACCTCGTCAGCTGGACGCTGCGAGCTGAATCCACGATCTTTAGTAGCGGATGCGGGAGCCTCGGCGCCCTTGAACAGCACCTTCCAGACATCTTCATACGTAGTGTCGAAGAGCCCGCTCAAAGTCTGGTGCTGCGCCGGATCAAACTCCCACATGTTGAAGCCCCGTCGTTGGCACGGGAGAATCTGGCGGATGAGCATGACCTGGACCATGTTGACAAGCTTGAGCTTCTTGTCCACCAGCTTTTGGACGCAGGCTTGGAGTCCGGTCAGCTCCTCCGAATCACCCCAAGTCCGGCCGCTCTCTTTCCAGGAGGTGAGCCGTGTGGGGATGCCAGATCTGAATTGGGGGGCCGCTGCCCATTCGGGGTCACACGGCTCGGTGATGTAGAACCACCCCGATTGCCACCCCTTGATGGTTTCCACGAAAGTGCCCTCAAGCCAAGTAACGTGGGACATCCTGCCCACCATGGCGCCTCCGCCCTCTGCTTGGCTGCCCTTCACAACCTTCGGCTTGACACTGAAGGTCTTGAGCCACAAGCCGAAGTGGGGCTGGATGCAGAGCAAGGCCTCGCACACGACGATAAACGCCGAGATGTTGAGGATGAAATTCGGGGCCAGATCATGGAAATCCAGGCCGTAGTAGAACATGAGCCCCCAGACAAAGGGATGGAGTGGAAAGCCCAGTCCGCGGAGGAAATGGGGAAGGAATACTACCCTCTCATGGGGCCTGGGGGTGGGGATGAGCTCTCCCTCGTCGGGGAGCTGGTGCGCGATGTCGCTGGACAAGTATCCGGTGCTGTGCAGCTTCTGGATCTGCCCCTCCGTGACGGAGGAGGCCATCCAGTTGCCTCCCGCTCCGACATAATTGGAGAAGGTTGAGGTGATATGTGCGGACTTGGGCGCTGGAGCTCGAGTTCGCAGAGATGGATAAGCCAAGGAGGAAGAAGGCGCAGGTAAAAGGGTTGGATCTTAATCCCCTTATATGGGCGGCCGAAAATATGCGTCCCCACTGGCCTGATAAAACTCGCTTATCCCCCAAGCACCGCAATCAATGGCGCGGTTGGGTTACCCACGTCCGTATTGATGGGAATCCCGGAATAAGGGGAACACGATCTCTGCTTCGACAAGACGTGCCAAGGAAACCGCTTCGCTAAACGCGCTGAGGTGGTACAATAAAAACGATTCGAGTAAAGGCTTGGTAGTGGTGTGACGTCATGCCACGAAATACGTCAGCAGATTGAACTTGTGTAAATATTATTCTCTCTACGATGGTATGTGGAAATTATTTTGCAGAGCCGGACACTATCCTGGTGTTCACAATCTTCTATGAATTATTCGGAGGGAGAACCCGCCTTGCAATGCCGAATACAACATGCAACATGCGCGCCGGACTCGTCGTCATTGAAGCCTGGTTCAGGGGCTACTGAGTGAGTTCCGGACTAGGGGGTGTCCGGATAGCCGAACTATCATCATCGGCCGGACTCCCAAGACTATGAAGATACAAGATTGAAGACTTTGTCCCGTGTACGGATGGGACTTTCCTTAGCATGGAAGGCAAGCTTGGCGATACCGATATGTAGATCTCCTACCATTGTAACCGACTCTGTGTAACCCTAGCCCTCTTCGGTGTCTATATAAACCGGATGGCTTTAGTCCGTAGGACGAACAACAATCATACCATAGGCTAGCTTCTAGGGTTTAGCCTCCTTGATCTCGTGGTAGATCTACTCTTGTAACACACATCATCAATATTAATCAAGCAGGACGTAGGGTTTTACCTCCATCGAGAGGGCCCGAACCTGGGTAAAACATCATGTCCCTCGTCTCCTGTTACCATCCGCGTAGACGCACAGTTCGGGACCCCCTACCCGAGATCCGCCGGTTTTGACACCGACAGAGGCCCTCGTATATTAAATACAAACACCGATGATATGTTTATTTTGACTCCGTTGTGACCGTTTATCAGTTGAAAGTGGCCCATCGTCGGCTTCCACCCCCTTGTAGATCCTACACAGGGTGTTTCCATAATAACAAAACAACCCTTAGCCGACGTCTCGGTGCCCGAAGGCGGTTGTGTTAGCGGAAATGAGGCGATCAGATATGCGAGCTTTATAACTTTCACTTAGTCATAGGAGCTTTAAACTGGGGAAGCTAGCTATGAGCCCCCGGTTAGTGTTCGGTGACAGCTGAGGTCAAGCCGTAAACACTTCGGCCAATGTTATGAACGGCCCGTCATTTAACATGGGGTGACCTCTATCGATCTTATAGTTTAACACAGTTATCGGATCACTGACCAGTTTGTGCTTATTGTGACAGTCAGTTTTCGGCTTTTTCCATTGAGGTGCTTTAACCATGCCAGCTGGAAGCACAATTGCTGTGGTTCTCCCTTTGCATACCTAGCCGAATAAAGCGGAACGTAGGAGGCAAGCACATGAGCCGGGCAACCCAACTATTGACCGAAGTCACAATTCGAAACTGACGAATATATAGCAATATCCGAGAATGTTTTTGCTGAATCTTTAAAGGTGTCCGGTGTTGAACATCGAGACTTATGCTGGAAACACACAAATAGTTTAAAAGGTGCCATAGGCTTGGAAGACCAAAAAAACTTCAGTAAAAACTTGACGTCCGAACTAGATCAAGTGTTCGGTGCCAATCCAAAAATTGTCCTTCGAAAAAAGATTGTGCTTCTATCGTGCTTTAACATGACACATCCCATCTCAAGACTTAAAGCGGGTCAGCCTACAGCTTCAACCTCCTACCCCGAAGGCGGAGAACTTCTCATTAGGCCAGTTTAGCAAACTAAACTCTAGCGGCTTTGAGAGAGACATTGGGCTCCCCAGCTATTGACCACACACTCGCGTCGAAAAAAGGAGTGATAGAAAAAGACTTTGCAACGACTAAGAAGAAGAACACTTATTATAAAACAGCTCATGCTAATTTAAGAGCCCCCAAGTGACTTGGGTAAAAGAATTTTATGTATAATGATTGTATGTACCGAAGTACTATTATCATATCTGTGTTCATTCGAACTTTAAACGCGTCTTAACCGACCGTCAGCTTCTCCCTCTTTGGTCATGGGCCGAAAAGTGTTATGTACTCCACCTGTCGAGAATATCAACGGTATTTCTGATAACTAGGCAATCGGGCCATAAGGCTGTAACAGACAAAATGCGCTCAGGGAACTTATGCTATATTACTAACGAAGTGTAAGAAGCATCTTCGAAGAAAATAGTACCCCAACCGATACCTTTCTTCGGTTGCTCATTATTACTATGAGACTCGTGCAATAGATTTTTTGTACTCATGAGTTCCGTTGTGTGCCGACCATGATTGAAAACAATAAGAGCGCTAGCTTTTGGCTTCACCCAGTCTGTGGTCCGAGCTCGGATGACCCGATTGTGACAATCGCAGAGGTCCTCCCTTTACTCCCTAGCCGAACAATCGGGAACATAGGGGTAAACACAGGAGCAAGGCAACCCAGCTTGCAGAACACTTAAGTCAACATGGTGCATATTGTGGCGTAATGCACGAACAAGGAACGAAGCCATACAAGTATAATCATATGCAAGAGGAAAGGCTTCATAAAGGAAGCCCCCAAGTAAACGGGGTATTTTAATTTGTGTGTCACAAACAAAGTTTTGACAAGGAAATTTTTCACAAACAACTATTTGCCAAAAAAGTATAATGCTTGGTCGAATCGAACAAAATTTAGAACTGAAAGTTTTTGAGCATGGAAGCAACTTAGCTAGTTAATGTGCTCGGTGTTCATGACGCGGTCCGAGCTTGATGTGGGAAAAGGTCCCAGCCCCTGAGCCGGTCCCGAGGTGGCGGAGCGAAGAGCTCGGCATTCTGAAGTGGCGACGTAGCATGGCCAATGTGGCAGGTGGAACCCCCAGTCCGACCGAGGCGATGATGTTGGGGAACGTAGTAATTTAAAAATATTTTCCTACGCACACGTAAGATCATGGTGATGCATAGCAACGAGAGGGGAGACTAAGGTCCACGTACCCTCGTAGACCGTAAGCGGAAGCGTTATGACAACGCGGTTGATGTAGTCGTACGTCTTCATGATCCGACCGATCCAAGTATCGAACGTACGACACCTCCGAGTTCAGCACACATTCAGCTCGATGACGATCCCCGGACTCCGATCCAGCAAAGTGTCGGGGATGAGTTCCGTCAGCACGACGGCGTCATGACGATGATGATGTTCTACCGGCGCAGGGCTTCGCCTAAACTCCGCGACGATATGACCGAGGTGGAATATGGTGGAGGGGGGCACCGCACACGGCTAAGGAACGATCACGTAGATCAACTTGTGTGTTCTAGGGTGCCCCCCTGCCCCCGTATATAAAGGAGGGAGGGGGGAGGTGCGGCCGGCCCCCTAGGGGTGCGCCTGGAGGAGTCCTACTCCCATCGGGAGTAGGACTCCCCCCTCTTGCCTTGGTGGAGAAGGAAAAGGGGGAGGGGAAAGAGGAAAGGGGGGCGCCCCCCCCCCTTCCTTGTCCTATTCGGACTAGGGGGGAGGGGGCGTGTGGCCTGCCCTGGCCGACCCTCCTCTTCTCCCTCATGGCCCACTAAGGCCCATTAACCCTCGGGAGGGTTCCGGTAACCCCCCGGTGTTCCGGTAAAATCCCGATTTCACCCGGAACCATTCCGATATCCAAATATAGGCTTCCAATATATCAATCTTTATGTCTCGACCATTTCGAGACTCCTCGTCATGTCCGTGATCACATCCGGGACTCCGAACAATCTTCGGTACATCAAAACTTATAAACTCCTAATAAAACTGTCATCGTAACGTTAAGCGTGCGGACCCTACGGGTTCGAGAACTATGTAGACATGACCTAGAACTATTCTCGGTCAATAACAAATAGCGGAACCTGGATGCTCATATTGGCTCCTACATATTCTGCGAAGATCTTTATCGGTCAAACCGCATAACAACATACGTTGTTCCCTTTGTCATCGGTATGTTACTTGCCCGAGATTCGACCGTCGGTATCCAATACCTAGTTCAATCTCGTTACTAGCAAGTCTCTTTACTCGTTACGTAATGCATCATTCCGTAACTAACTCATTAGCTACATTGCTTGCAAGGCTTATAGTGATGTGCATTACCGAGAGGGCCCAGAGATACCTCTTCGACAACCGGAGTGACAAAACCTAATCTCGAAATACGCCAACCCAACATGTACCTTTGGAGACACCTGTAGTACTCCTTTATAATCACCCAATTACATTGTGACGTTTGGTAGCACCCAAAGTGTTCCTCCGGTAAACGGGAGTTGCATAATCTCATAGTTACAGGAACATGTATAAGTCATGGAGAAAGCAATAGCAATATACTAAACGATCAAGTGCTAGGCTAACGGAATGGGTCATGTCAATCACATCATTCTCCTAATGATGTGATCCCATTAATCAAATGACAACACATGTCTTATGGTTAGGAAACATAACCATCTTTGATTAATGAGCTAGTCAAGTAGAGGCATACTAGTGACTATATGTTTGTCTATGTATTCACACATGTATCATGTTTCCGGTTAATACAATTCTAGCATGAATAATACATGTTTATTATTGCCTCTAGGGCATATTTCCTTCAGATGAAGCAGGCCGGCAGTGTGACGCCGAAGTCCCTGGCGTGGGTAAATGAAGTGATGACTAAGCCCCCCGTCTATCCAAGGTGACGTGGTATGTCAGTATGCCGAGGTGACAACACTGCCCGACCCGGATCATTTACCTGTGCACAAAAAATAGTGCAAACCGGAGATAATATTAATAATAATAAATTAAAAAAATTAGTTGCATAATTGATAATTTATGCAAGGTGAGAAATAAAAGAAATATGACCCGTGTGTCGAACACTCGATGAGGTAGAGCTTTATCAACGATGTCGAAGTCCCCGAGGCAACCGAACACGTCGGTATGGCAACACGACCAACAAGGTGATCACGCGAGCCGATTTATGCCGATTGGGACGACGGCGTCGGCTTACCGAAGAGACCACGTGACGTAGTCGAAGTCCATTACCTGCACATGTAAAATAGTGCGGGCAAACAACAATAATGTAAATATATAAAAATCCTCGCGTAATTAATTTACGCAAGATAATTCATTTAAAGACATGTGGCTTGGCACCAAAGTCAATGTCGATGCAAGGCGTCAGCGTGATGCGGTAAAGGCGTGGCAAAGCCTGACTTCATAGGTCGGTCCGAGTTCCGGATGCGGCGTTCGCCGGACTATGTATGGAAACTGACCGAACCACCATGTGATCGCTGTTAATGCGGCCACCATTTGATAGACCTGTGTACAGATGATGGAACAAACCAGAGTAATAATTCCTTGGGAAAAATAAATCCAAACAAGCAAAGATTACTAGGATAAATAGCACCTGGTTTATTTGTTGTAGCAATCCAAAGAAAGGTGACTCCCAAAATTTGGGACTCGATCCGCACACCCATTGCCTGATAGGAGATAAAGCGACGGCATGGCGATGCTGGCAAAGGTTGGCTTGCTGAGACAAAGCCCTCGATCCAGCTAACGTGACAAAGCTGGTCGGCTGGTGACGCCGAAGTCATCGGAGTATGTTCATGAAGAAATAGCCAAGTCCCTGGTCCAGCCAAGGTGGCGAGCAGGTCGGTGAGGAGACATTGCACCTGCCATGTCAGCCGAGGTGTTGAAGCAGTTCGTCCAGATGGACAACGGCTTGAAGAAGCAACAGTGCGGTCATGCCGACGCAGGTCGTGACTTGTGATGCGGTCAATGCCGGCTTAATGAAGTGACCATGCGGCGATGCCGGTGTGCCCGCTCTGTGTAATCCATGGGGCAGCGATGTTGATGATGATTTATCCTTCACGATGCCGAACTCTTGATCGGCTTGCCGAGATGATGATCCGAAGAAGTTGAGCCCGGCTCAACAAAGCGGCGACGTGTCTAGCGCAGGTCGGCAGCCGTGGAGCAATTTTGCCGGACTGGTTTGACACCAGCGTGATGGTGAAGATTACCTCAGATGAGGCTTAAAATTTTATGGGTATGTGTTTAAAAACAACGCACAATACCCTAGAAAAAATTCCTTCAAAAGGGTTGTCAAATATCTCGTTCTTGAAGAAACATGAACTCGGGCCGGATTCGTATTCGCGCAGAAAACAGATCCCAAAATTGGTCCACTCATCGGAAGGTTCCCGGAGTCTGAACCGTTGGATTGAGCTGAAATTTGGAGGGGTGGTAGATATGGGAATTCCACAGTAGATGAACGGCTGGATCTTCCAAAGGACCTCCGAGCTGGGCTCTGGAGACCACGCCCTAAACTCGTCCATATTCCCGTCCATATTTGACAGGGCTCCGGTATATCGTAGATTGCTAGAGATTCCTCCATCGGAACTCAACGAAATTTTACATGGTTGTTGTAGACTTAATTCCACACAATTCCATCGAAGGAATCGTCAAAGCGATGCTCGAGGAGGTGGTGGCAGCGGATACAAGTTTGTTTTTCGGAAAAACAGCATGGTCGCCCGAGGGCAATGTTGACGTCGAGCCCCCGAGCTCCATGGATGATTCCTCCATGATCTTGATAGAGATCGGAGTTGATGTTAATGAAGGCCCTCGTCCGAACATGATGATTGGAGGTAGGGCACAGTCCTCGGTCAAGCCAAGGTGATCAGTCGAGGTGGCGACGAAGACGTCGACGTGGCAGTTGATCTGCAGGCAAGCCATTGATCCTTTTACTGATCACACAGCGAAACTCTCAATGAAAGCACCATTGTCGGTGTCAAAACCGGCAGATCACGGGTAGGGGGTCCCAAGCTATGTGTCATGGATCGATGGGTAACAGGAGACAGGGGACACGATGTTTACCCAGGTTCGGGCCCTCTCTATCGAGGTAATACCCTACTTCCTGCTTGATTGATCTTGATGAATATAGGGTTACAAGAGTTGATCTACCTCGAGATCATATGTTGTGGCCTAAGACCTAAAGGTATGATGAGTAATGTCACAATAATCTATCGACTAGCCTGGCCTTGGCTTATATAATGCACCAGAGGCCTAGGATAACAAGAGTCCTAGCCGAATACATTGGTGGAGAGGAGTCCTTGTCTTGTTCACCAAGTCTTGTGGAATACTCCTTGTATGCGGTATGGGCTGCCCGAAGTGGCCCATGAGTGAACCGCCATGGGGGTCCTCGGCCCGATCCACCTAGTTGGGAGACGATGTGTTGAGTACCCCCTAGTCCAGGACACCGTCAAGGGGGGCACCCCAAAGACACACAAGTTGATTTCTTAACCGTGTGTGGTGCCCCCTCCACAGATTTCCACCTCGATCATATTGTCGTAGTGCTTAGGCAAAGCCCTACGTCGTTAACTTCATCATCGACGTCACCACACCGTCATGCTGACGAAACTCTTCCTCGGCCTCAGCTGGATCTAGAGTTCGACGGACGTCACCAAGCTGAACGTGTGCAGATCGTGGAGGTGTCGTGCGTTCGGTACTTGATCGGTTGGATCACGAAGACGTTCAACTACATCAACCGCATTACTTAACGCTTCCGCTTTTGCTCTACGAGGGTACGTGGACACACTCTCCCGGCTCGTTTCTATGCATCTCCTAGATAGATCTTGCGTGATCGTAGGATTTTTTTTTTGAAATATTGCGTTCCCCAATAGCCTACAACCTCCAGCTCCTCCAAGAACACCAGCTGGCGGAGGAGCGACTCAATGTCGGTAGGGAGACCGCGCCGGACGCGGATGTGGCAGAGCAGGCGGCTCTGCTCGACTCATACCACTCCGCCTGTCAGATATGCCTAGACTGATGGCAGTACCGCCACGTCAGGCGAAACTGGAGGGCGCTCCTACTTGTGATAGGCGTTGGGATTCCCCCGAAGAGGAAGGGTGATGTGGTTTAGTAGCAGAAAGTTTTTCCCTCAGTAATTAAGAACCAAGTTTTATCGAACCAGTAGTAGATTCACGCAAACAAATATAAATGGTACCTGCACAAATACAAAACAAATACTTACACCCAACGCGGGCAATAGGATTTACAGTCCCCTTGTACTCGTTAATTGCAAAAATTAATTCTCACAATGATAGTTAGATAAATTGCAAAACAAAATAAAAGATAAATAATTGTAGCAAGGTATTTTAGGGTTTTAGTAAATATGATGTGAATGGACCCAGGGGCCATAGCTTTCACTAGAGGCATCTCTCTCATGAGCATTGCAGTGGTAGATAAAATTACGGTTGGGCAATTGATAGAAAATTGCATAGTTATGACATTATTCATGATATGATCAATACATAGGCGTTACGTTCATGGTAAGTAGACCGTAATGATTCTGCATCTACTATTACTCCACCCCTCGGCCTTTATCTAGCATGCATCCCAGTTGTACCCTGACTTGGGGCCGACCACCACGCCTAGTGTGGCCATGGGTGACCGGGGTGCTTTGGCCTTGCGAGACCTCCATCAGCTAGCGCTTGGACTGGCTCCACCACCTTGCACTTTCGAGGTCGTTGTAAATCGCTTTCGACTAGTCGCAAGGGATCTCTCCTGACACATGTCTACCTTGTGCACCTAAGAGGCTATGACTTGTGTAGTACACATCCTTTGTAGCCAAAAAAAATAAAGATCATATACATTTGGACTGTAGATGCGAAGGTAACCAAGCGTTGTTTTGATTCTGCCGCTACTAGCCCCGCCAACTCATTGGCACACACATCTGGTCGAGGAATGGCTGTAAATGCGAATTACTGTCACTGTTGTAGCGTGGGCAAGCCAAATACTTGGCTCTCGTCAAAACAGGTATGTAGCACATAGTCAACACCATTTTTTTGGCTTGGAAGGAGTTGGCCCAAATCCAGACACACCCTAACTACCATGCCATTCCAAAATCATGAGTTTTACCAGCATGGGTTTGGTTCTTTCATAAAAATCACAAATACAGAGATGAGAATCATGAAAAGCAAGATCCTGAATGAGAAACTAGAGACCAAGATAACCAAAAGAGTGAAGATTAGTAGAGTATGGTGAACAACATGTTGCGAAGTGACAGGATTTTAATGCCTTCAGATGCGTTGAGGGTGTTTTGAGGAACAGGGGTGCATTGTTGCCATATGGACATTCATCAAACCCATGTGGTAAGAACTAACCTATCTCAATTTGGTTGCTTGACGATTGCCTTAGCACTATCACTTTTAACTATCTTATTGATTTTTTCACACATGCATGTGTCACTATTCTCATTCTTCCTTAGGAATATTTGTGTGTGTGTGTGTATTTTACAAAGGTGACCATTAGTATGAACTTGATGTATGTTTGGATGATATGTCTCCATCGTATCTACTTTTCCAAACACTTTTGCCCTTGTTTTGGACTCTAACTTGCATGATTTGAATGGAACTAACCCGGACTGACGCTATTTTCAGCAGAATTGTCATGGTGCTATTTTTTGTGCAGAAATAAAAGTTCTAGGAATGACCTGAAACTTCACGGAGAATATTTTTGGAATATATAAAAATACTGGCAAAAGAATCAACGCCAGGGGGGCCCACATCCTGTCCACGAGGGTGGGGGCGCATCCACCCCCTGGGGCGCGCCCCCCTGCCTTGTGGGGCCCCTGAAGCTCCACCGACCTCAACTCCAACTCTATATATTCATGTTCAGGGAGAAAAAAAACAGAGAGAAGGATTCATTGCGTTTTACAATACGGAGCCACCGGCAAGCCCTAATCTCTCTCGGGAGGCTGATCTGGAGTCCGTTCGGGGCTCCGGAGAGGGGAATTCGTCGCTGTCGTCATCATCAACCATCCTCCATCACCAATTTCATGATGATCACCGCCGTGCGTGAGTAACTCCATCGTAGGCTTGCTGGACGGTGATGGGTTGGATGAGATTTATCATGTAATCAAGTTAGTTTTGTTAGGGTTCGATCCCTAGTATCCATTATGTTCTAAGATTGATGTTGCTATGACTTTGCTATGCTTAATGCTTGTCACTAGGGCCCGAGTGCCATGATTTCAGGTCTGAACCTATTATGTTTTCATGAATATATGTGAGTTCTTGATCCTATCTTACAAGTCAATAGTCACCTACTATGTGTTATGATCTGGCAACCCCGAAGTGACAATAATCGGGACAACTCCCGGTGATAACCATAGTTTGAGGAGTTCATGTATTCACTAAGTGTTAATGCTTTGGTCCGGTACTCTATTAGAAGGAGGCATTAATATCCCTTAGTTTCCAATAGGACCTCGCTGCCACGGGAGGTAGGACAAAAGATGCCATGCAAGTTCTTTTCCATAAGCACGTATGACTATATTCGGAATACATGCCTACATTACATTGATGAATTGGAGCTAGTTCCGTGTCACCCTATGTTATAACTGTTGCATGAGGAATCACATCTAACATAATTATCCATCACTGATCCATTACCTACGAGCTTTTCACATATTGATCTTTGCTTAGTTACTTTTCCATTGCCACTGTTACAATTACTACAAAACTGCTACTATTACTTTCGCCACCGTTACCATTACTTCCATACTACTTTGCTACTAAATACTTTGCTACAGATATTAAGTTTTCCAGGTGTGGTTGAATTGACAGCTCAACTTCTAATACTTGAGAATATTCTTTGGCTCCCCTTGTGTCGAATCAATAAATTTGGGTTGAATACTCTACCCTCGAAAACTGTTGCGATCCCCTATACTTGTGGGTTATCAAGACTATTTTCTGGCGCCATTGCCAGGGAGCATAGATCTATTCTTTGAGTCACTTGGGATTTATATCTGTTGATCACTATGAGGAACTTGAAAGATGAAAAAACAAGATTTATCCCTCAACTACGAGGAGAGGTAAGGAACTGCCATCTAGCTCTGCACTTGATTCACCTTTTGTTTTGAGTAAACTTGCGGCACCTAAACCTACTCCTGCTATTGATTCTGATATGTCGCATGTTATTGATGATGCCACTTCTTCTATGCATGATACTTATGATGAAACTACTTCTATGCTTGATAATACTGTGCCATTAGGTGAATTTCTTGATGAACAACTTGCTAGGGTTAGAGAGAATGAAATTATTGAAACTGATAATATTGATGAAAGTGATGATGAAGATTCTCCCCCTAGATATGAATTGCCTGATGTGCCTGAGGGTTATGTTATGGATGAAGAAACTGCTAGAGATCTTTTTGCTTGCAAAGATAGATATGATCTTAGGAAACTGTTAGCTAACCTGAAGGAAAAGTCTTTGAATGCTAGAATGAAATATGAACCTGCTTTTGCTACTTCACCTATCTGTATTTCTGATAAGGATTATGATTTCTCTCTCGATCCTGAGTTAATTACTTTGGTTGAATTTGATCCTTTTTATGGCTATGAATCTGAAACTGTTGTGGCACATCTTACTAAATTAAATGATATAGCCACCCTATTCACTCAAGAGGAAAAAATTCGTTACTACTATATCCTCAAGTTATTTCCGTTCTCGTTAAAGGGTGATGCTAAAATATGGTTTAATTCTCTTACTCCTGGTTGTGTGCGTAGTCCCTAGGATACGATTTATTACTTCTCTGCTAAATATTTCCCCGCTCATAAGAAACAAGCTGCTTTAAGGGACATATATAATTTTGTGCAAATTGAAGAAGAGAGTCTCCCACAAGCTTGGGGGAGGCTTCTCCGATTACTTAATGCTTTGCCTGATCATTCTCTCAAGAAAAATGAAATACTTGATATCTTTTATAATGGACTAACTGATGCTTCCAGAGGCCACCTGGATAGTTGTGCTGGTTGTGTTTTCAGGGAAAGAACTATTGATCAAGCTGAATTGCTACTGAATAATATGTTGAGTAATAATAATAATTGGACACTTCCTGAACCAACTCCTAAGCCAACTCCGAAGAAAAGGGGTATTCTATTTCTCAGTCCTGAAGATATGCAAGAGGCAAAGAAATCTATGAAAGAAAAGGGTATTAAAGCTGAAGATGTTAAGAATTTACCACCTATTGAAGAAATGCATGGTCTTGATAACCCGACACAGGTATAGTAAAGGTAAATTCTCTCTATAGGTTTGATGAAGGTGAAATGCCATCCACTAAGTTTGCTAGCCAATGCTTGGATGAGTTTGATAATTTTATTGTTAAACAAAAAAAACTTCAATGCTTATGTTCATAGATAATTGAAACGTAATGCTTATATGATTGAACACTTGAGTGATTATAAGTCTAGAGTTAAAGGTGAACTTAAACTTATCAGTAAACATGCTTCCATGGTTACCACTCAAGTAGAACAAGTGCTCAAAGCACAAAACGATTTGCTCAATGAATTAAATAATAAGAAAAATGATAATGTTGTTAGAGTTATGACTAGAGGGGGTAAAATGACTCAGGAACCTTTGTATCCCGAGGGCCACCCTAAGAGAATTGAGCAAGATTCTCAGAGAACTAATGTTGATACACCTAGTCCTTCTAAGAAGAAGAAAAAGATAAATGATAGGACTTTGCATGCTTCTAGTGAACCTGTTGTTGACACACCTGAGAATCCCAATGATATTTCTATTTCTCATGCTGAAACACAATCTGGTAAAGAACATGAACCTAGCGATAATGTTAATGATGATGTTCATGTTGATGCTCAACCTAGCAATAGCAATGATGTAGAGATTCAAACTGTTGTTGATCTTGATAACCCACAATCAAAGAATCAACGTTATGAAAAGAGAGATTTTGTTGCTAGGAAGCATAGTAAAGAAAGAGAACCATGGGTTCAGAAACCCATGCATTTTCCTCCTAAAACATCCAAGAAAAAGGATGATGAGGATTTTGAGTGCTTTGCTGAAATGATTAGACCTATCCTTTTGCGTATGCGCTTGACTGATATGCTTAGAATAAATCCTTATGCTAAGTACATGAAAGAAATTGTTACAAATAAAAGAAAGATACCAGAAGCTGAAATTTCCACCGTGCTTGCCAATTATACTTTTAAAGGTGGAATACCTAAGAAACTAGGAGATCCAGGAGTACCAACTATACCATGCTCCATTAAAAGAAACTATGTTAAAACTGCTTAATGTGATCTTGGAGCCGGTGTTAGTATTATGCCTCTCTCTTTATATCATGGACTTGATTTGAATAAGTTGACACCTACTGAAATATCTTTGGAAATGGCCGATAAATCAACTGCTATACCTGTCGGTATTTGTGAGGATGTGCCTGTTGTGGTTGCAAACGTTACTATTTTAACGGACTTTGTTATTCTTGATATTCCCGAGGACGATAGTATGTCGATTGTCCTTGGTAGACCCTTTTTGAATACTGCAGGGGCTGTTATTGATTGCAACAAAGGCAATGTCACTTTTCATGTTAATGGTAATGAGCATACGGTACGCTTTCCGAGGAAAGAACCTCAACTCCACAGTATAAATTCTATTGGAAAAATTCCAACAATTACTATTGGAGGTTTCGAATTTCCTCTCCCTACTGTCAAGAAGAAATATGATATTCTTATTGTTGGGGACGTGCATATCCCCGTTGAGGTAACCTAGTGCTATTCAAAAATTCTCCGGTTTCATGCGATTAGGAATGAGTTTGTTAACAAGACTTGATCAACCTTGTTAGTGGATTCCTTTTGATGAGCTTGAGATGGATGAAGTTAGAAAGCACAACTCTCTATACCCTCCTTTTACTTTCTGTTATTTAGATTATATAAAGCAAAAATAGTATTTTCTGTCTGTTTTCTGAATTATCCTTGCAATAAAAAATACCCTAAAAATAAAAGTTCTCCAAATGTCTCGAAATTGAAATATGATTTTTTGTGGATCATTTAAGAATATCTGGCAGTGAGAACACACCAGAGGGGGCCACAACCTGGCCACAAGGGTCCAAGGTGCGCCCACCCCCCTGGGGCGCGCCCCCTGCCCCGTGGGCCCCACGTGGACCCCCTCCACTTATTCCTGCACCCACACACTTCGTCTTCCTACAGAAAAAATCCTCCCATAGCTCAAACCCGTGTTCTAGCTCATTTTGCTGCCATTTTCGATCTTCTTGCTCAAAGCTCCATTCACAAAACTGCTTTGGGGGATTGTTCTTCGGTATGTGACTCCTCCAATGATCCAATTAGTTTTTAATCTAGTGCTTTATTTATTGCAAATTTTGCTGCTTAGGTGACTCTGTTCTTGAGCTTGCATGTCAAATTTATATGCTCCCAAGTAGTTCTAATGCATGATATAGCCTCTAGGCACTTGTGGGAGTAGTTGCTATCAATCTTGTTGAGTTTGGTTCACTTTTATTTTAAGTCACTAAATTTTTTAGAAATTTTAGAGGGAGAAAATGTTGAAGAGATTGTTGAGAGGATCCTCAAGCCGGAGTTCAAAGGATAAGCAAGGTGAATAGAATAAGAAGCCCACATATAATCTTCCTCGCAGTGCGGAGGTTCGGCCGTGTGAATGGCCTTGTGATGAGTTCTTGAGAGCTGCCGGAATTCATGATGAATTTTATTACTTGGCTGAGAATGCAGGCCTCACCGACTTCCTCCATGACCAGCTCGATCAGTATCTCCTACTCACTAATATTTTTGTGCAAAATTTTCATTTCCATGCTAGGAGATCACCACCTTCGGTAGATTTTTATTTATATGATGAGTTTAAGGAGATGACACTCTATGATTTTTGTGTGGTTTGCAAGTTGCCTTTTGAGGGCAACGTAGAGGAACCACATCCTAGTGATGTGGCAGAATTTATTGCTGAAATTGCTGTAGGGAAAAAGAGAAAAGTGTCAGATGCAAGAACTACTAGTATACACTTTCCTGTTATATATTACTATGCAATATTTGCTAGTAGATGTTTAATTGGTCGCAGGAACAGTGGGGGCCTCAGTGCTCCTGACCTCGCCATTTCGCGCCATGCTTTACTCCATGATAGAACCTTCAGTTTAGGAGCTATGGTTGCTAAACGGTTGAGTCTAACCGTACAAAGGGCCCCATTTTTGAAGGTATCTTTGCTTTGCATCTTGCTAAATATTTTGAGATACCTGTTAGACACTATGAGAAAGAAGAAAAGGTGCTGCCCCCTATTTTCTTAGACTATAAAAGTATGGTAGCATATGATTTTATTTGCGATGATAAGGAGAAGAGACTCATTTATAACCTGGTATTCAGTGAAAATACTTGTCAGATTATTACCCTGCCTGCACCTTCTTTGTTTAACATTCATTCAGGCACATACATCGTCATGCCCAACGACATTTATGCATATTGGGAGCGAACACGGTCCCCAGAGCCTGAGCCAGAGCCATCTCCTGATCCATATCAAGAGTCTATTTATCAGTGGGATCCGCAAGAGCTCGCTAACCCGTGGCACCCCGAGGATCTTCCTCAGTACACTGGAGAGGACCACTTTGATCCGTGGGCATAGACCAACTTAGGCCAAAAGCCTAAGCTTGGGGGAGTATGTATTTCTCACCGACATTACATTCATGTTCACACACTCGTGCCAGTTGTCGGTGCTCATACTTTTTCATTGTACTATCCATGCTAGTTTATTTTCTTTTCGAACCTTCTTCTTGTGTGTTTGAAAAAACTTAAGAAAAAACAAAAAAATTAATTGTAGCTTTTAGCTAGTTTACTTGCTACTAAATAAACTAGCAGATTCTCCCATATTACCTTGTCTTCTCCCTTATATTAAATGCTTGCAGATTCCAACTTAGTCCAATGCACGTGCACTATTATTATTATCCACACTGTTCTGTCGTGCAAGTGAAAGGCAATAATGACGACATATGATGGACTGACTGAGATGAGAAAAGTTGGTATGAACTCGACCTATCTTGTTTTTGTAAATATGATTAGTTCATCGTTCCTGATTTAGCCTATTACGAATGAAACATGTTTACAATGACAATTAGAGATTATAGTTGCTCATGCCATGCTTAATTAGCTAGGAGTTTATAATGGTTTACCTTAAAATGGTTGTGATGTGGTATGATAGGGTGGTTTCCTCCTTTGAAACGATTCGAGTGGCTTGACTTGGCACATGTTCACGCATGTAGTTGAAACAAAATCAACATAGCCTCCACGATATTTATGTTCATGGTGAATTATATCCTACTCATGCTTGCACTCAGTGTTGATTAATTTTAGTGCATGTTCATGACTGTTGTCGCTCTCTAGTTGGTCGCTTCCCAGTCTTTTTCTAGCCTTCACTTGTACTAAGCGGGAATACTGCTTGTGCATCCACTTCCATAAACCCCAAAGTTATTCCATATGAGTCCACCATACCTTCCTATATGCCGTATCTACATGCCGTTCCAAGTAAATTTGTATGTGCCAAACTCTTAACCTTCAAATGAAATTCTATTTTGTATGCTCGAATAGCTCATTGATACGTCTCCTACGTATCTACTTTTCCAAACACTTTTGCCCTTGTTTTGGACTCTAACTTGCATGATCTGAATGAAACTAACCCGGACTGACGCTGTTTTTAGCAGAACTGCCATGGTGTTGTTTATTGTGCAAAAAACAAAAGTTCTCGGAATGACCTGAAAATCCACGGAGATAACTTTTGGAAAATAAGAAAAATACTGGCGAAAGAATCAAGGCTAGGGGGGCCACACCCTGTCCACGAGGGTGGGGGCGCGTCCTCTCCCCCTAGGCGCGCCCCCTATCTCGTGGGACCCCTGGAGCTCCACCAACCTCAACTCCAACTCTATATATTCCGTTTCATGGAGAAAAAAATCAGAGAGAAAGTTTCATCGCGTTTTACGATACGGAGCCGCCGCCAAGCTGATACGTCTCCAACCTGTCTACTTTTCCAAACACTTTTGCCCTTGTTTTGGACTCTAACTTGCATGATTTGGATGAAACTAACCCGGATTGACACTGTTTTCAGCAGAACTGCCATGGTGTTGTTTATTGTGCAGAAAACAGAAGTTCTCGGAATGACCTGAAAATCCACAGAGATAACTTTTGGAAAATATAAAAAATACTGGCGAAAGAATCAAGGCCAAGGGGCCCACACCCTGTCCACGAGGGTGGGGGCGCGCCCTCTCCCCCTGGGCGCGCCCCCCATTCTCATGGGCCCCCTGATGCTCCACCGACCTCAACTCCAACTCTATATATTCTATTTCACACAGGAAAAAATCAGAGAGAAAGTTTCATCGCGTTTTACGATACGGTGCCGCCGCCAAGCCCTAATCTCTCTCGGGAGGGCTGATCTGGAGTCCGTTCGGGGCTTTGGAGAGGGGGATTCGTCGTCGTCGTCATCATCAACCATCCTTCATCGCCAATTTCATGATGCTCACCGCCGTGCGTGAGTAATTCCATCATAGGCTTGCTGGACGGTGATGGGTTGGATGAGATTTACCATGTAATCAAGTTAGTTTTGTGAGGGTTTGATCCCTAGTATCCACTATGTTCTGATATTGATGTTGCTATGACTTTGCTATGCTTAATGCTTGTCACTAGGGCCCGAGTGCCATGATTTCAGATCTGAACCTATTATGTTTTCATGAATATATGTGAGTTCTTGATCCTATCTTGCAAGTCTATAGTCACCTATTATTTGTTATGATCCGACAACCCGGAAGTGACAATAATCGGGATACTTCTCGGTGATGACCGTAGTTTGAGGAGTTCATGTATTCACTATGTGTTAATGCTTTGGTCCAGTACTCTATTAAAAGGAGGCCTTAATATCCCAAAGTTTCCACTAGGACCCCGCTGCCACGGGAGGGTAGGACAAAAGATGTCATGCAAGTTATTTTCCATAAGCATGTATGACTATATTCGGATTACATGCCTACATTACATTGATGAATGGGAGCTAGTTCTATGTCCCCCTATGTTATAGCTATTACATGAGGAATTGCATCCGGCATAATTATCCATCATTGATCCAATGCCTACGAGCTTTTCACATATTGTTCTTCGCTTATTTACTTTTCCATTGCTACTGTTACAACTACTACAAAACTGCTATCTTTACTTTTGCCGTTGTTACCATTACTATCATACTACTTGCTACTAAATACTTTGCTGCAGATACTAAGTTATCCAGGTGTGGTTGAATTGACAACTCAACTGCTAATACTTTAGAATATTCTTTGGCTCCCCTTGTGTCGAATCAATAAATTTGGGTTGAATACTCTACCCTCGAAAGCTGTTGCGATCCCCTACACTTGTGGTTTATCAAGACTAATTTCTGGCGCCGTTGCCGGGGAGCATATCTCTATTCTTTGAGTCACTTGGGATTTATATCTGTTGATCACTACACTACAAAAAAAATACACTTCCGGGATGATACGTGTTTGTCACAGTAGGTCGCGTTTTTTGTCATGCATGTACATCCATGACGATTTTATGACAGAATCAAGATAGTCATACTTGTGCTGTCGTAGAAGTGTTCCATGACATTACCAAAATTATCATCACAGAAGTGTCCACTTCCATGACGATAAATCGCGCGTCATAGAAGTGCTTTCGTCAAGGGTGACCGACACGTGGCATCCACCGTAACGGAACGCCGTTAAGCTATCGGGTCGGGTTTTGGATCCAATAACCCGTTAACAACCCCGAATAATGGGGATTTTCCACGTGTAAAATCAACATTGGCTGGAGGAAACACGTGTCGGCTCACCGTTGGGACAGATGTCATCCGCTCGTTGGACAGAAGGCGCCTATGATACGGCGACACATAGCACGGCCCAACAGAGGTCCATTCCTATGAAAAGGTCGGCCCATTAGACTTGGTCAAAAGGTGGTGGGACGGCCCACAGAAAGCATGTTAACGGCCTGTTCGCATATAGCCCATTTACAGCCCGCTAACCCAGGGCCCGTTACGCCCTATCCGAATTAGGCCTAGTAGCATCATCTGGGCTGTCCAATATGATTCTAGCCCATTTTAACTTCTGGCCCATGTGTGGCCCATGACTTCTTTCGGCCCATATGAGGCCCTTTGTAACTCTTGGCCCATTAACGGCTCATGGTGAAACTGGCCCGTAATGAACAGTGTATCACTTTATACCCATTAACGGCCTGTTATTCCATTGGGCCGTTTCCAGCCCAAGCTATCTTTTGGCCTTCTCAGGGCCCATTGATTCTTGGGCTCATTTGCAGCATTCGGTTACATACGGCCCGTTACTGTCATTTTCTGCTTGTGGGCCAAATTCAGCCCGTCGTTACAGTCGGCCCATTTGCGGACCGTTAATATGTTGGGCCGTTTTCATGTCAAATAAACCCGTTGGGCTGTTTTCATAGAGTTATCAAATACGGCCTATTAACAGCCCGTTATGGTCCACGAATAGTATGGCCCATGATTGGCGAAATGATGATACGCCCCGTAGAAGGCTCGTGGATCCTACGGCCCGTATGAGGCCCATGAATAGTACGGCCCGTAGAAGGCCCATGGATCGTACGACCCATAGAAGGCCCATGGACCCTATGGCCCCGTAGAAGGCCCATGAATCCTAAGGCCCGTATAGAAGGCCAATGGATCCTACGGCCCGTATAGAAGGCCAATGGATCCTACGACCAGAAGAAGGCCCATGGATCATATGGCCTGCAGGAGGCCCATGGTTACAACAGTCCGTGTGTTGCCATGATTATTTTGGCCTAGTTACCAAAAATAGGCTATTGTGGCCACTAGAAAAACACAAAAAAAGAACTGCAGTGACTACAAGCGAACAACTAAACAAGACAACAAGGAAATAAATAAGCAAGCAATTAACGCTAGCCTATCACCACTATTACACATATTACATCCACTGGGCATCAAAGTTTGCCACCAGTGCAAATATAGGGAACAAAGCAGCATATTACATACACTGGCCGTCAAAATTGGCCACCAGTGCAAAAAAAACGCGGTAGCAAAACAAGAGCATAACTGAAACAACTTTAGAAGAGCTCAAGAAATGTTATCCTGGGTATCCATCATGCTGGCAATAAGCTTAGAAAGCTTATTAGCTTTGTCCTGTTTGGCGCTAAAATCCTCCAACGCTTGCTGTTGCACCAGAAAGTATGCATCTGAATGCTCCAGGGACTTCCGTAGTCCTTCCGCTTATTGTCGCAACACAACTGATTGATGTCTTTCAGCTTGTAGTTGAGACTCAAGAAACCGAACTGATTCAGACAGTGAGTTTGAATAGCTTGTGCAAGCGGTAGTGGCCAGTAACTCGAACACTAAACCAAGACAGGACTTTGGGGTTGTCTCGCTATCTTCAAGATAGTCTTCCTTAGCTATTTTATCAGCTTTGTTGGAGACCAACAAGGATGTGTCACTATCCTGAACCTTATCTACATTAGTTCCTTTACCATTGCTTAATAAGGCACTCTTCCCCAATATTTTGTCAGCATTCTAAAAGAAGAAACAAGCAGACACATAACAAGTTTAGCATGTACTAGTATATGAAACTCATTTCGGTGAACCAGTTAATTAGTAAGGTGGACATGATTAAACTACCAAGTCTTTTATTGCCAAGTACTAGTACATAATAAAAGCATCAAACAAACATATATCTATGTCCTATGGTCACTGCATTGTCTTGCCAAATCAAAATAGAGACACGGTTCAAATCATATCAGTTCAAGACAAAGCAACAGTGAGAGAATACAAAGTGTGGGAAACTACACAGCACAACAAGATTTCACATGGGTACCACGGGTCTACATGTACAACAACACTATTGGCTCTGTTGTGATGCTAGTAATGTGCATGATATGAAAGTCAACTATATACACAATTGGAATTGAAATCAACAGAGCTATTGATAAGAGCAAACCTGTTAAAGAAACATGCGTGAACATACCTGCTGTGCCATTGGAGTTTCGATTGGATCCTTCAATTTAAAAATAAGTTTGTATGAGTAAATACAGTGATACAAGAGAAAGCAATCATAGTTAGAAAAAGGCGCGCCTAAGCGAGCACTTAAGTGCGCCTAGGCTCTAGGCGTTGGCAAAACGCATTGCGCATAACTATGCTTAATCTGTGCATAACTGCGCATAAGCATGCGCTTTGGTCAGTAAAGCGCAAGGCGGTGGCAAAACACACAATTAACGCCTAACGCTTTTTTGAACTACGATAGTAATGGAATCTTAAATTAGAACAGATGTTCTTCAGGTTTAGGAACTTGTTCTATATTAACAGAGTACAGTAAGACGCAAGAATATAATACTTAAAAATAGAAAATGAGCTCATAGACCTTACCACATTCTTGGTTCGGGACCAGTACAGAACAAGGCGTTCCCAGTCATTGTCCAGTAAATGTGTCTCAGGAGAATGTAAGGGAATTTGATGAGTTTCTTTGCTGGTGAAGTACGTTTTCTTCAGGTAATTCCAATACTGCTACCAAGCATTCTTGAAGATAGCAGAGGTATTAGCACAGGTTACCTCATCCTGAGTTTCCAAATCGGTCCTTCTCTATAGAGAAAAATGGGAAAATTTGCTGTATTATAACCATCATGGAGGTAGGATGTATGGGATGAAGCAAAGTAATTTCCATGAATGACATTACTTACACATAACTTCTGGACAAACACCTGCAACTGGCATTTTCCTTCATCTTCAGTATAATATTTCCAAGATGGGAAGATACGCACATATGATTTAACAACATCAAATGCGATAGATGCTAAACTACGACTAGCTGGTTGTGCTTGCTCCACAGGAATAGGCGTACTAACTGGTGGAGTTGGAGTTCGCCGTGATAGTACTGGCCCTTTGGGCACTGGAGCTGCCTTACTAACTGCTCTTGTTTTGGAGCTCTGTGGTGGAGATGGTGTTGTGTCAACAGGAACTGGGTTACTATCGGCTGGGGTTGGGGTTAGATTGGGTGAAGCTGGTTCTCTGTCCATCGCAGTAGGGGTACAATCTGCGAGAGTTTGGGTTATGTGTGGTAGGGCTGGTTCTTGTGCATGTACAACCGGGGTGCTATCTCCACCAAGAGGTAGCACTGTTTTATTTGAAGACCGTGTTTTTAGTCCGCTAGATATTGGCATCACCCGCTCCAATTCAAATGGCTGATAAACAGGAAACATAGTTGAATGTACAGACATTGTATGAGAGACAGATGCAATAGATAGTGTGGAAAAAAGAGGGCATGAAATAGTTGACATGTATATTGTTTAACTAAAACGAATAGCATGACATAATTTCACATATATGATGTCTATCTAAACTGGATAGCATAGCATAACATAATTCAAAGATATGATGAATAACTAAATAGGATCGCATGACATAATTCACCTACATGTTATCTCAGTAATTAGGATCGCATCATTTAATTCACATATGTGATTTATATGCTAAACAGAGGGCATTCGATATGATGTCTGAACTAAGAACACGGTGTTGAATATTGTGTATATGATGTCTAAACTATGCAATGTAAGACACCATATGCATGATATGAGCAGTATAACCGTGCCAAGTAAGAGCATACACCTCAGTGGGGGAATAGGACTGGTCATCTGTCTCTGAATCCATCTCTGAGGAGCTATCGGGACCCAACAAGAGATCTGCTTCGACAGGTAGCACTGTCTGCTCTGAAGGCCTTGTTTTCGCTCCAGATTTTTCCATCTCCCACCCAAATGGCTGATTCACATGAAGAGTAGTTTAATGTACAAACGTTATCGACAAATGGAAATGTAATGAAGAAAAGGATGGGCAAGATATCATTCAAATATATGATGCCTAGTTAAACAGGATGGCATTGCACATTTCACATATATTATGGCTGGCTAAAAGACATGAGACTGCATAATTCCCATATATGATATAGAAACTAAACATGTGGCATTGCAAAACATGTCTAAACTAAGCAGATGACATATATGATGTTAAAAGTAGGCACTTCAAGGCAACATATGCATGATATGACTAACATCATCATGCCAAGGTAGAGCAAACACCTTGGGGGTAAATAGGAGTGGTTAGCGGCGTCTGAATCCGCCTCAGAACAGATATCTTCCTCTGGATTACAATCTGGAGAGGGGTGGGGAGGGTTTCCCATTGAACCCACCATGGAGCGATGTCTGCATGACATTGTATTGCCGCGCAAAACTCTTCTCTTTTTCTCTACATGTTCAGCATGACTGTGTACAATATCTGACATGCATACGAAAAAAATATGGTGAGATTATGTAAGGAGAGCATGCAGAAATTTAGAGTGATGGTAACAACCAGTGGATGGATCCAAAAATAATGATAGCAGGCTGATGATTGCTTTAAATTAATAAAAAGACAGATGATGATTGCTTTACTATTTGTTTCCCACCCAAGATGAACAACATAGGCATACCCTAGGTGAACCAGATATTAGACAGACATACTATTCATTGATGCCTCGATATGTGCCCCACAACTAATTTAGAACTCAAGTTTGAACATTTATTTGGACCTGACTTTGGAGTCCAAGAGCTGAACAGGACGATAAAGTAGCAGGTAAGTTTAAGCAATGCATAACATAAGCAGAAACAAAAGAGTGCGACCTCTCTTGTGGACCCATGTACTCCTCTGGTTCATCTGCTGAGTCGATGATGGTGATGCCGTTGCGGTGGGTGCCGGCGGCAGGGAAGGAGATCTGAGGCGGCGAACGATGGTCAGGAGTCATGATGTCTGGTTTGGTGGATGCTTCTGTTGATGGAGCAACTCGGGTGAGGTGGACGATGTCGCGGCAGGAGCAATACAAACCACACAAAGTTCCCTTCGACACGTACCTATAACTGAAGTAATTCTGTAAGGGCTCATTTGGCTTGCATGAGTCTTAAAACGCAGGGATAGGAAAAACACTAGAATAGGATAGGAAAATGCACATGGTAAATAGAGCATTTGTAAACACATGATTTCTGTCAACTTGGTTGTTTGGTTTACAGGAATTGGAAGAGCAGAGGAATGCAAAGAAACATGGCCAAAATAAAGTGAAACCATATGAAAGTGTGTACAGTTAGAATGTTATTCTTGCACTAATGCACTTGGTCTTGTTTTCATGCATAGGATTTTGAAAAGTAGGTCCAGGTGGATGTTTTGCTTCATTCCTTTAACCAAATGCATGAATAATTGAATAGTAGAGTGCCATTGGAAAATTCCCTATTGCTATGTTTTTCCGTTGAACCAAAATAGCCCTACTGGATCGATGTGAATGTATAGTAATAAGTGATGCAACAAGTGCACAACCTCTTTGCCGTAGCCGTGTCGACCTCAACATCATTGGGTTGGTCGCTGAAGCAGTTGACGCAGAGGTGGCTGTCGGAGGTGTGGAGGAAGATCTGAGGAATGTGTAGACGGCGTCCAGGGCACTGCTCTGTTGTGATGGATCGTTCTATCGTTGGAGCAACTTCGATGAGCCGTAAGACGTCAAGGCTGAAGCAACACAAGACAGACATCTTCAATCTCAAGTGGGATTCTAATAGCATCTCCAATAGATGATGTAAAATGGATGTAAAATTTACATCACCAAAAACCACCTGACTACAACAGATGAGGTAAAAACTGTTGACTCTGAACTTAACTGTCGAAACTGAAATTTACCGTGGAATCTGAATACTACTGTCAAAACTGAACACAATGGTAGCACGGAGGCGCTTGACATGTAGTTTAGGGAGGGCATGCAGCTCATCTTCAACCTGCACCCCCCTGAGCCGCCAGCCACCACCGGCCGAACTGCCGGCCCCAGTGCCGCCTCGCCACCCCGAAACAACTCACCACCGCCGCCCCGGATAGCCCTCTAGGCCCCTGCCCCCCATCCTGAACCCTAAGATAGATAGTGGGGTACCTCTCCGGCGAGCCCCCGTCCCCGTTGTGGGTGGTTCTTCCTT
>NC_057804.1:61027910-61032728 GCF_018294505.1 Triticum aestivum | reverse complement strand
GATTCAGTCGACTGAAGTGTGGCTAAATCGGAGCAGAGCTGTAGCACGAGCGAGGGGGAGAGCAGCACCAGCAGCTGGGAGAGCGAGCGATCGAGCGAGAGCCGGAGCAGCAACAGCAGCGCGAGCGTGAGCCGGAGCAGCAGCAACAGATCTGAATGGTATGGACGTCGCCGCTGAAGGGGCCTCGCACTGGGGGAGAGCCGCCGTGGAGATGTCGCCCGTGGCGCCGGCGTCAAGGTAGCCGCTCCATGGGGGTACGGGATGGAGCACCGTCAGCGTCGGGAGGTCGGGTTAAGGAGAGGGTGCGATGCGATGAGTGTACAACCTCTTTGGTGGCGCCGAGTAGGCCTCGGCTTCGTCCGAGGAGTCGGTGAGGATGTTGCGGTTCTGGTGGAGCAGGTTAAGGCGGCGCTGTGGGGATGGAGCAGCCGCGATAGACGAGGGGATTGTCGGAGCAGATCCTTGGAGGTGGAGGATGGGGTGGCTGAACCGGCGGGACGGCAAGATGGACGACGGATCCTCATCCAGGGAGGTGGACGAGGGACGTCGAGCTGTTGCGGTGGACGATGTCGTCGGGGAAGAGCCTCCGGCTGGGCAGCGGTGATGTGGCGGACGGAGGAGGGTGGGGTTTCGCGGCTGGAGCGGAGAGGTTATGGCGACCTGGGATTTCGAATGGCGAAAAGGGGGCGATGGGAGGGGTGAAGCATGACTTAGGGACGCGCTTGTCCAAAATGTAGGGTGTGTTACAAAAGTACCCCCCACCGATTTGAACTAGCGGCCCTTTCGGCTCAGGGTTAGAAGGGGGATTTTGCGTGTCGGGATTTGGCAGCTGGAGGGAGTTTTCGCGCGCGTTGTAATTTTGGGATAGCAAGGCGCGGGTTGTGAAGGCGCCAGTTTTGGGAGCACGATATCTGAATTTTCGGGATATAACAAGACGCGGGTTGAATTTTAGGGACAAGCCTAACGTGTAGTAATATTGTATTTGTACGTACCAAATCAATTCGCACTTCCCTCAACCAAAAAGAAAACGAAAAAAATAAAACTATTCACACCACACAAAGAGAGAGTCTTGCCCCGTTTTACTATACAAATGGTATTCAAAGCGACTCCCTCCTTCCATCTATATAGGTCCTAATGCGTTTTTTGATGCTAACTTTGACCAAATATTAGAGCAATAATATATGACATGCAACTTACACAAAGCACACCATTAAATTCGTCTGTGAAAGGTTCTTTCAATGATATAATTTTCACATTGTGCATGTCATGTACTATTAATCTTGTCAATAGTCAAAGGCGGTCTTAAAAATCTCATTACGCCCTATATAGATGGAAGGAGGGAGTATGAATCCATGTTATGTCCGATTAAATTTTTTTGCTTGCTGTATAATGCATGTAACCTACTCATACCAACATTTTAGTGCATTCCAAATGTCTATACTACCGTTGCAATTCAAACTAAATTTGAATTCATTTCTCTATTTCAATAAGAATCTACAATCATGATTGTTGCCAACTTCAACCATCATTCGTGTATTACCTTAATAACACACCACATGATTACTATAGAGATAGATATGAACTATGTGTACTACATGAACTCAAATTCTATTTTTTGAATACACTTGATGTTGATTCCAAATAATAGTACATTTGATGTACTAACTATATATTCATAATCTAAACCATGTTCCATACGTACACCGTGTTTATCACACAAAGTATAGTGCCCCGCGCCCTACATTATGACAAGTATTTAGACCTGAGTTGCAAAAGCCACACATTATCCCAAATTATAATCAATGTTCTACATTATGATATCTTCTTCAAGTATCCGTATCCACTTTTTTATAATGAATTATGATTTTTGTTCGTCTTTTACACCTTCACAATCCTCTTCTATTTGTAGCTAGCTACCGCTAACTTTCTATCGTGCATGCACACGCCCACCCCCCTCTCAGACACCCTTAGCGTCCCCTCCATCGCGCACGTTCATTATTTCCCTTTAGGTCGTCCACCAGCGGCGTGTATAGGCCCCCGGCTCCTTCTTTCCGGTACACACCGGTCGATATACCTCTCTAGCCAAGTGTGCCTACAACAAACACATATATACTTCCCCTCTTCTCTTCTCACCGTCCATGTCCCCCTATGTCCAATACGATTCCACGCAGGTGCACACTCCCGCTCCTCTTTTCATTGATCACATACTCGCACACTCCTCCCCCCTCGACACGGTATGCCTCTCACACCACCTCCTAGCCACACCCTCTCCCCCTGTCTGCCTCTCCGGACCTTATTTGCTTCTAACACATGCAGGCGTGTATATGAACTATCTCCCTACATATAGCCAAGTCGACTATAATTCATTTTCACCAAGCACCGATACACTTACCTTGCTAGTTATGTCTCTCCTTTTCTCGGACACACGACGATTGATCTTCCTATGTAGTTACGTATGCTTACCACAACCATATCTTCTCCCCTCATCATCCTTGAATACCTCCCGACCTGTCTCTCACACGCACGTGCATAGACAGACAGACATCCCCCGCCCTCTCTTATTGATATTACACTCATACCCTCCATTTGTCTAGCAGGCCTCTCCCACTATTTGTGAGATGCCACTCCACCACCAACCCTTCGACGCTCTACCTTTGTCTTTTCCCAACCTTATTCCTCTGCTACACATATCCATGGATGTCGATCGATCTCCCTCAATACATAGCTAGGTCTCTCTCCTTCCCCACACATATACTAGTCGATCAGTCTCTACCCCCTCCCCCTCCCACACACCGATAGTCGAACATTGTAGGTAGGTATCCATGCCACAGAGAAAAACTGCACCTCTGCCCTCTCAAATTCCAATAGGCCAGCCGCCCTGTATCTTTGACGTGGGCAAACACAAATTTTATGGCACTCTTTATCGATCGCGCAACCACACACTTCATCCCTGTTTTCAATTCTATCGATATCTCACGTCCATGACTCCGTTTCACACACATTGCATATGTTACTTTTTTTGATTGAGATATCATCGACACATTGCCTCTGTTTCGCACAAACCATCTCTCTCACACCCACCCACGTACGTACCTGCACCTAAAGAAGAAGTGCACGTAGGACGCACGTACTCACGTCTCATTCCCGGCCACACCCGCGCAGGTACACGGTGGAGTTTGTTTCTGTACGAAAAGGCAGCCCACATGATAATTTGACGCCTGTAGCGGTTGTTTACTCGAAGGAGAGTCGGGTACCACGCCTAGACGAAACAAAGTTCGACTTGACGCGTTAGCATTAAATAAAGTTATATATTCCTCAATGGCATGTACAGAATATAAAACGATTGCCGTGGGGAAAATGAAAAAATGGGTTTGTCTCTCATCACACCATCTCACACAAGAACACCGTGGCCTCTCTGTCTCAGCGTTGGTCAGTGATCCGGCCGCATCCCGTCCGCCGGTGGAAAGGGAGGATGTGCATCGTCTCTCCGTTCGACGGCGTTGAGGCAGCATCCCCCGATCTGCGGTACCCGTCGTTCTCTCTGACCAAGCTCCGGTGCGGTAGGGCCTTCGCCACTTGCTCGCTGCCGCAGTATGGGCAAATCCCGGCCGCCGGCGCCCTCCTAGTAACACCCTGACGACCCTCAGGTACAGCTTCCTCCGGCCTTGCTCCACTGCCCATCTTCCCATGTTGCTGCATGTGGATCTTCTTTAGTTGTTTGCTTAAATCGTATCTCGATAGGCGTACTTTCCATCTTGCAATCTCCTCCTCAAACCATTTTTGATAAACCACCATGTGCTATCTTTCCCTTATTACATGGAACATGCTTCTTTTTTGTCGGCGTATGTGTCTTCAACTCGTGTTATTGGGCAGTAATTGTTTCTTTTCGACCTCCCACTAGTAGAAAAAGGGTCAAATGTGAAGCACATTAGTGCCGGTTTGAATTTGAGCCGACACTAATGTGTCCATTAGTGCCGGTTCCAATGGCTAGGCGGGCGTACATCATTAGTACCGGTTCGTGGGCAACAATTAGTACCGGTTCATGCCACGAACCGGTACTAATGATGCTGTGTCAGGCTGTGGGTCCCACGAACACCTTTAGTACCGGTTCATGGCATGAACCAGTACGAGAGTTTCTTATTAAGCTGATTTTTAGTCCCACCTCGCTAGGAGAGAGGCAGTAGGAGCGGTTTATAAGCCGTGAGTGCAGATACAATGAAGGAGAGACGCAATGCTCACCTGCAGGTTGCTTAGCTTCAAGCCTTTCGGAATAGAATAGATTGCACGGAGCTATGTGCAGTGTAGTCTACCCTATTCCAAAAGGCTTGAAGGTAATTAACAAGCATTGCGCCTTTTTTTTATTTTTAATAACTTATCAGAACTTCAAACTTCTTGTGGACAATCTCTTTCGAAGTATCAGGGCCGGTTTCGGATGATCAATGTACTTTTTTTGTACTTCTCTGTAGCAGTAGCGCGTTTTGGCTGAAAGGTGGTACTGATCAATGTATTTTTTTTGTGTTCAGTAGCATTTGGTCTTCCAACACGTTCTGACATCATTTGCTGTTTTTCAGTCACCGATTTGTTTAGATCAGAGCTAAATAACCGTGAAAATGAAAATCACTACAAAACAAACTCTGAAAATGTTGAAGGTATCATCATTTCATCCGCATAGCATGTGCAAAAGAGTAGAGAGGGTCACGGAAAAAAGAAAAACTATATAAAAAAATTACTCAAAAATAAACAGAAGAAAACAAATAAAGCAGAAAAGAAAAAACTATATAAAAAAATTACTCAAAAATAAATACAAGAAAATAAATA
>NC_057804.1:61026972-61027612 GCF_018294505.1 Triticum aestivum | reverse complement strand
AAATAATGCAGAAAAGAAAAAAATATAAAAAAAATTGTTGGGGCGCTACCCGGTGGGCCTGCCAGACCTAGGATGTGCAAATTCAGGCCCATAAGGACCAATAGGCTCACAGGGCAGCGCACCGGAGTTAGGCCCAGAAGCCTGATATATAGAGGAGTTCGAAAGGGCAGCCGCGGCTGGGTTTATAAATCAGTGCGGCTGCCCTTCGCTCGGCGAGGTGGGACTAAAAATAGCGCACCGCGGGTGGCATTGCCCGGCCTTTAGTACCGGTTGCTGGCTCCAACCGGTACTAATGGAGGGGCCTTTAGTACCGGTTGGAGCCACCAACCAGTACTAAATGCCCTCGTTTCCCGCCGCTTGGCCTGGCCAAAATTTGCCTTTAGTACCGGTTGATGGCTCCAACCGGTACTAAAGGCCCCTCCTATATATATGGCACTTCCGAAAAATCAGTTCCGTCGACACTTCTTCTCCACTTCTCTTGCGCGACGACATCTATCGCCGACGCCGCCGCGCCGCCGCTCTGTTTCCCACGCCGCGCTGTCGCCCCCGCCGCGCCGTCTCCCCCGCCGACCTCGATCGTTGCCCCCGCCGCACGTCATCGCCGTCCCCGCCGCCCTCGCCGCCCCAGCCGCCCGTCGTC